>NC_137117.1:40936679-41236679 GCF_949357685.1 Gobio gobio | reverse complement strand
TACACGGTTTGTTTGTGCATCAATATAACAGACTCTCACGCGCTTACTGTACGACACCAACACTGCGCTCTTCAGAAACAATGGCAGAATACGACAGAGCTCGTGTTTTAAAGCAAAGCACATAATGGAATTAATAATTCACTAAAAACGCGACGCGAGTCTCTATTCTCTCTGATATGTGTGATGTGATCAGCCTGGCCTTCTTTACATGAGCGCTGTTTTGGACTGTTTGAATGAATTCGATTACTGGATCACTGAACACTTTCCCCGAGTTTAACGGCTTTAAATGGCCTGATCAGAGAAGCAGAATTGGGTTAAAGAATTAGAATGGAAATGTCCTCCTCCAGGATCACAGGTGCTGTAGATGCTCTGGGCCGGGTTTCCCAATAACGATGTATCTTAGCTCTAAAGAGCGTGTTCTACGAGCGAAGTTACGATCACTCGCAGCAATTCCACGTGCGTTTCCCAAAAATGTACTTAACATGAACGCACGAGAACGCGCTCTAAGTGCTAAGAGTCGCTGTCCATTTGCGAAGTGCTGAAATATAACCTTATATGGAATCGTTTCCTCTGAACGTTTCACCTAATAATTGTCATCTGATGTGCATTAGCAATCAAAACACGTCTATATAAAGCACCTACAGGCTGAGGCACTGACAAAAGGCTGAACAAAAAAAAAAACAAGAAAAGATACGAAATAAATATCCTCATTTAATTCAGATGTGTATTTATACATTTTTTTTGTTTGTTACCTGCCCTCATAAAAAAATTAATAATAAAATCCAGTGATCATAAAGTCAGTTTCCACAAAAATATTAAGCAGCAGAACTGTTTTTTTTAATCAACATTGATAATAATGAGAATATTAAAATAGAAAAAATAATAAAAAAGTGTACAATAAAGTACAATCAAAACCTTATAGTATTATCACAATGCACTTGAATAAAGTTAAAGGTGTAATCTGCCGGTTGGCCTGTAGGTGACCTCATAACTCTGTCTTCTTACGATACACTTAGAGCTTTACGATTACTCCAGAGCACTCGTAGATCTACGATCATTTTCAAGTGCTACTTAAGTTACGATGCTTTTGGGAAACAGACCTTAATATTAAGATCACTCGTACGATCGTTTTTACGATCAACTTAGGCTTACGATGCTTTTGGGAAACAGACCTTAATATTAAGATCACTCGTACGATCGTTTTTACGATCAACTTAGGCTTACGATGCTTTTGGGAAACAGACCTTAACATTAAGATCACTCGTACAATCGTTTTTACGATCAACTTAGGCTTACGATGCTTTTGGGAAACAGACCTTAATATTAAGATCACTCGTACGATCGTTTTTACGATCAACTTAGGCTTACGATGCTTTTGGGAAACAGACCTTAATATTAAGATCACTCGTACGATCGTTTTTACGATCAACTTAGGCTTACGATGCTTTTGGGAAACAGACCTTAATATTAAGATCACTCGTACGATCGTTTTTACGATCAACTTAGGCTTACGATGCTTTTGGGAAACAGACCTTAATATTAAGATCACTCGTACGATCGTTTTTACGATCAACTTAGGCTTACGATGCTTTTGGGAAACAGACCTTAATATTAAGATCTCTCGTACAATCGTTTTTACGATCAACTTAGGCTTACGATGCTTTTGGGAAACAGACCTTAATATTAAGATCACTCGTACGATCGTTTTTACGATCAACTTAGGCTTACGATGCTTTTGGGAAACAGACCTTAATATTAAGATCACTCGTACGATCGTTTTTACGATCAACTTAGGCTTACGATGCTTTTGGGAAACAGACCTTAATATTAAGATCTCTCGTACAATCGTTTTTACGATCAACTTAGGCTTACGATGCTTTTGGGAAACAGACCTTAATATTAAGATCACTCGTACGATCGTTTTTACGATCAACTTAGGCTTACGATGCTTTTGGGAAACGCAGCCCTGTGTGATTGTGATAAACTCCCGTCTTCTAACATTATCTAACTGCGTGACGAACATTACGTTAATGACGCAGCTTCACGTAATTTCTGTCATTTATTTGCGTTAATTGCGTTAAATAGTTTTAACGCGTTAAGGATTTTAAATTAATCGCATGCGTTGACGCGTTGACAGCCCTAATTATATTATATTTTATCAATTACATTACATCATTACATTATATTTATTATTTTATATTATATATTATTGGTGTAAATTCAGTTATTATTTTGTCTTAAATGTACATACACTACCATTCAAATGTTTGGGGTCAGACATTTTTTTTTAAAGAAATGTAATACTGTTATGCAGCAAGGACGCAGTAAATTGACTGAAAGTCACATTTATAATGTTATAAAAGATTTCTATTTAAAATCAATGCCTTTTTTGCAGTGATTTCTGAAGGATGTGACACTGAAGACTGGAGTAATGATGCTGAAAATACAGCTTTGAACACAGGAATAAATGACATTTTACAATATATTAAAATATAATAATATTTCACAAATGACTGTTTTTACTGTATTTTTACTAAATGTACCTTCTTTCAAAAAGAAGTTCTTTCAGAAACATGAATATTTTGAACAGTAGTGGTATGCACACATCTGTTATGTAAAATAACAGGACTAAATTTAATAACTAAATGCAATTTTCATAATCCCTCTTATATTATTATCATCATTATTATAACGTATTTTTCAAATGATAAACATCTTGCAGATTCTGCGTGGGCTATGCAAACTTATGAGCAAAATTTAGGTTACATGTAATATGATGTGATGTGATATGAAATTTGATTTTTTTTTTCTAGGTGGGAAATTATAAGCGTGCAGTCAAGAGAATCGACGACGGCCATCGACTTTGCAATGATCTTATGAACTGCCTTCAGGAACGTACCAAGATCGAGAAGTCCTACAGCGCGCAGCTCACCGAATGGTCCAAAAGGTGGAGGCAACTGATCGAGAAAGGTCAGATAGATAAATCTAAAGCCTCTTTCTTCATCCTCTCATTTTAGTTTATGAACTGTGATGTAAACCATGGCAATAAAAAAGTCAGTATATTGATCTATGCATCTCTGGTTTTGTTCGTGTGTGTGTGTGTGTGTGTGTGTGTGTGGCCAGGGCCTCAGTACGGTTCTGTGGAGCGAGCCTGGTTAGCTATGATGACAGAGGCTGATAAAGTGAGTGAGCTTCATCAAGAGGTGAAGAACGGTCTGATGAACGAGGACATTGAGAAGGTGAAGAACTGGCAGAAAGACTCTTACCACAGACAGATGATAGGAGGCTTCAAGGAAACCAAAGAGGCAGAAGAGGGCTTCAAGAAAGCCCAGAAACCCTGGGCTAAGAAACTCAAAGAGGTACAAAAGGGATCTTTCCATTGTATGCATATTACAGTTTTTTTTTTACAATTGCTAGGACACATTTCTCAATGTTTAGGTCACTTTTTCAAAACTCTTCACACAGGTCTCCTAACAAACTCAACTTGTCACAGCCATTAATTTTACATTCAAAATGCACCAAAATTGCCAAAACACTTCATCCATGTCTCAGATCAACTCATTCTTCTATAACACTAGCAAAGGTTTCACTCAACAAACACACTTTGTCAATCATAAGACCTAAAAAACACTGACGTCAGATAGAATTATACAATGATTTCAGTGATTATATCAATGATTTTCTTTTGTAAAACTTCTTTACAAAACCAGAATAACCTTATAGTTCACTGCAGTTTATGCTACATAGTCCATATTTACATAACAGTACAAAATGATTCCCAAGTTTCCCCTTTTGAATGGGTGGCAATGTGTGCAGTTACTTATAGCTTCTTTGATAGCATTTGATTTTTTTGATTCAGAATATATATCAATAGGTAACACTTTACAATAACAGGACATGAATAATCATGTATTAATAGTTACTTCAACATGAACTCATGATTAGTGAAGATGAAAACGAAGAGCTATCCTTAATTATACAGTCATATGGATTCATGCACATGCCTTAACAACGTTTAGTATATGTTTGATAATTAATGCATTCATTAACATTTAAGGGTAAACTAAATCAATCAGGCTTTGTAATAACTTTGAAAAACATTTTTTGATAATTGATTACTGTCATAATTTAAACTATTGATTCCGCAGCGGTTACACTTTATAATAACTACACGCTATGAAGCATTAGTTAAGCATTAGTAAATAGTTAATTCATCATTTATAAAGCATTAATAGACATTACTAAGCAGTTTATAAATACAGTATACAGTATATCTATAATGTGTTTAATAATTGTATTTTCATACTTTATAAATGATCAATTTATCATTTCTAAATTAAGTATTACATTATTTACAAACCAGTTATTTAGGAGTTCATCAGATCATTTAGAAAGTGTAAGTAAAGGATTAATAAACTATCTAGATATACATTTATACATCTTATTATTTAGACATAGAGTAATAGTTACTCAGTTTGTTAATAAATGCTTTATTAACATGTATTTCCACTGTAATTCATGATTAATTCAGGGATTTATAAAACATTTGGTAGTTGTCAGTTAACTCTTTTTTGTGAGCTCATCTAAAGTGTTTTAGAAGACAAGGACGTCCGGACTATGGTACTTTTTCGCATGTGAAGCCTCAGTCTCAATCATTGTACATATATAATAGCATGTACAAGAACGACCAGTAAAATATACAGCATTTTTCCTTTTGCATTCCATTGAAAAAAGAAAGTCATGCGCTATAAGCAGATTATAATACCAGGGATTGAATTGTTAGTGGAAGCATTGTAGTGTCCTCAGAGCTGACCTTGACTGTTATAAAAATGTGTCACAATTTCAGTCAGTTCAACTAACCCATCTCTGAGCTTCATTCATTCAGTTGCAGTATTGCAGTTAGTTCAAATGTTGCACGTCTGGCTGCAGATGGAAACTGCCAAGAAGACGTATCACATGGCATGTAAAGAGGAGAAACTGGCTGCAGGTCGTGAGGCAGATGCTGCTGTGGCTCCAGACCAGCAGAAGAAACTCCACGAGAAGACAGAGAAATGCAAACAGGATGTGCAGAAGGTGCGGAAAACAGCCACATGACAAACATAAAGAAACTAATTCATGCAGGGTAAAATGGGGCTAAAGGCACACCTTAAGAAAAAAATGTGCTTTTCACTACGCCCATAGTGTGTGATTGCAGAATATATATACATAGGTGAGCACGGGGCACAACCTAACGCAGGGTTAGTTGTAACACGCATGTTTTAACCCTTTCCTCACATGCCAGAATGACGAAACTTAGTGTATTTACTAGTTGCCAAATCAACATTATTAAGAGAAAAAATTGCGCCAAAATTAAAAAATCTCTGGAAGATATTACTGAACATGTTTTTAACCATAGCAAAAGTAAATTTCTTACTTAAAGGGTTAGTTCACCCAAAAATGAATATTCTGTCATTAATTACTTACCCTCATGTCGTTGGACACCCGTCAGACCTCCGTTCATCTTCAGACACAAATGAAGATATTTTAGTTGAAATCTGATGGCTCTGAAAGGCCTCCATTGGCACAATGCACGGTTCACTCTCAAGACCCTTAAAAGGTACTAAAGACAAAGTCCATCTCACTACAGTGGTTCTACAATAACTTTATGAATCTGCGAGAATAGTTTTTTGTGCACAAAAAAACCCTAAATAATGAATTATATAGTGATGACGATTTCAAAACACGGCCTCATGAAGCTTCGAAGCGTTATGAATCATTGAGTCGAATCAGCAGTTTGACACGCGATCCGAATCATGATTCGACTCACTGATTCATAACGCTTCGAAGCTTCATGAGGCCGTGTTTTGAAATCGTCATCACTATATAAGTCGTTATTTAGGGTTTTTTTGCGCACAAAAACTATTCTTGTCGCTTTATAAAGTTATTGTAGAGCCACTGTAGTGAGATGGACTTTGTAACGACGTCTTTAGTGCCTTTTAAGGGTCTTGAGAGTGAACCGTGCATTGTGCCAATGGAGGCCTTTCAGAGCCATCAGATTTACACTAAAATATCTTCATTTGTGTCTGAAGATGAACGGAGGTCTGACGGGTGTCCAACGACATGAGGGTAAGTAATTAATGACAGAATTTTCATTTTTGGGTGAACTAACCTGTTAAGTTTAGTTTTCATCTCTATTTTTTGTGTTTATTTAAAATAAGACAAATCCGATATTATTTTAATCTTATCTGTTATTTAACAGTTGAGATGTTCTTTAATGCTGATCTAACAGCAGAAGACACGAGATGTGATTTAAATCCCAGTTGTGCAGATGGTGTGTGTGTTAACACTGCGTTACAATCAGCCCCTATTAGAAATATGCCATTATATTCTATACTTTCATGAATTCTTTTGAAAAACCATAAGAAAAGGGTGAATAATGACTGAGAGTTAATGTTCAGAAATGATGAATTATTAATGTTTTGAACTATGCTGTTTAGCTGTATTTAGCGATGTGTTTGTAGTCAAACTCAAAAATGCTTATATTTTTAATTATTAAAAAATTCCATTATTTTATCTTAAAAAGTTAATAATTGTATTTTTTTGACAAAATATTTTAGTTTGTCTTGTATATTTTTTTGATTGTATCAGATGACATTTTATGCTGTTATTTGGTCATGTTACGTTGTGCCCCTCACATGTTACAATGTACTCCACCTATGGGGCATGTTGTCACATTTCACTTCCATTCTTTCGGGGTAAATCAAGAAAAAAGTAAACACTGTATTAATGAAACAAAACCACATCATTGTACTAGACATGTGTGCAATTAATGTGGGAAACAATAAATACTCTGAACCCCAAGTGGATTTACACAAACTGAGAAAGTCAAAAAGCGTTAGGTTGTGCCCCGCTCTCGCCTATATATGTTTGTATTGAGCAACAGATTTCGTGTGAGAAAAAAAAAAATCATAAAAGTGGTTTTTGTTTTAAAATGTGGCAAGGTGGGTCTTTTACCCCACACACAGTATAATAATGTCAAAGTTAATATTTGTTCAAAACACTTTAGCAAAGTTTGCACTATTTTCTGTTTATTTTGATAAATACATTTCATAAATTCATTTTTGTCCAATAAATATGCTGTCATCAACATATGTTAATATAAATGCGTTAAATATGTTAATTTTAAAAAGTAAACATTCTGAAAGCATTAAAAAGGTGATCCCATAATGATTGAATGTAGATTTACAGAAGTAACAATACAATAAATTGTATTACATGATAGGATTAATATCATATTTTTAAATATGGTGATTATCTCTAGGATGGACCCCCCAACTTAATATATGATATTTACCATCTGAAGCTAACCACATCATGTCAACAATTGGAAAAGTCAGTTTATTATCATGTTAATTATTGTGTCTTTAGCCCCAACGGGTGCCTTTTACCCCAAATACCGTACTTTACATATTCTTAAACAAAAACTGCAAATCATTAAGAAGACCTTTGTTTCAAAATCAATAATTTTAGTGATTCTCATTTGCTACATAAATCATTTTTTTTTAATAAAACGTCAAATATTAGATAAATTTAGTGCAGAATCAACTTTTACATTTTAAATTCGCGTGTACATCTTGAAAAGCGGATGTTTTGGAAAGTGCTGCGGCAAGTTTTTGTTACATCTAATGGTTTTTAGAGGACAATAAAATCAAAGGCCCCTTTTACCCCGTGGAGCCTTTAGCCCTGCTGTACCCTACTATTCACTTTTAAGCTCAAAGTATACTTTGCTAATCAAAAGATATGTTTTAATATTACTTCATTATTGGGTATAATAATGCGATATTCTGTATACATTTACACAGGAATTGTAATTGTGGGAAACCATTTATGTCGTTATGGTAACCACCGTTATGTCGAATAAATGAACTGGTTTCATGTGCAAGTAAAAAATATATTTAATCTGTCTAAATCAACCTGACAAATGACATAAACTGAATTAATTGTGCTCCCGGGTCACTTGTGAGAGAAACCCTGTTGTGAGTGATCCTGATCCTGAGTTTCCGGCACAGTCTGGATCTAACTTTTGTGTAATCTGTACCACCACACAGACATTTAAAATGTTTATATCAGTATATATATATTGAATACACATTTCGCCTAATGCATGAAACATGAGCAGCTGTGTTTTCTTTTGTAAATTCACTAAATTGTAACATTGAATTGAATAATTTATACAATTCTTACGTATGTGTACATAAAACAATCTTACCTACTACATTGAGTAAAGACATACTATTCAAATTTGAGAAAAGAACTGGATCTGGAGACATTTTGATTCAGTATCTTACTACAATGAGCAGTGACTCTTATGTGAAGTGTTATTGCATTTAAAGGGATAGTTCACCCAAAAATGAAAATACTCACCCTCAAGTTGTTCCAAACAAACCTGTATTTTTTTTTGCTGAACACAGAGGAAGATATTTGGAAGAATGTTTGTAACCAAGCAGATCTCGCCCCCCCCCACCCCATTGACTATCATAGTAAAAATACGATGGTAGAGATCTGCTTGGTTACATCTATCCCTTTACAACTATCCCTTTGAAGATTTAACAAGCGCTCTTTTTCGCTCTCTCTGTCCGTATTGAACACATTACTGTATAGAATTATTATGTTACAGTCCTATAAAGGTGTTCAATGCATAAAGACAGGTTCTTAAACTGTAATTCACTGCTGTTTTGTAGTGTTATTTACTGGAGGATGTAGCTCATGATGTGCGTTTGCGTGTGTACTGCAGGCGAAGGAGAAGTACGAGAAGTCTCTGGACGAGTTGTCGAAGTGCACACCGCAGTACACGGAGTGCATGGAGCAGGTGTTCGACCAGTGCCAGCAGCACGAGGTCAAACGACTGACCTTCCTCAAAGAGGTTCTTCTGGACATCAAACGACACCTAAACCTCACCGAGAACCAAAAGTCAGTGTGAACCGCACTCATTCACAAGGAAAAAAGTTTGTGGTTTTTCCGAGATACCAATCTCATTTGTGATTCTTCCAAGAATTGGAATTTTCTAGCGCTTTACTCGGTACTCAGTGGTTAACAGTTCCCTGAAGTTAAAGCAATTCAGTTGTCTGGGACAGGGGGTTTCAAACGGTGCCTCGTGACCTATTTGTGGGAAAAGGTGCAAAATCACTTGGCCACAGTGAAAATCAGAAATCAGTGAATGACACACAAATGCGCACCAAAACAGTTTGGTCTAGGGCTGCACAATAAACCGACATTAAAAAGAAATCGCGATATTGCTTTTTTGAGTGAATTTAATAATATAAATATTAGGGGTGTACTCACATACACTCTTAGAAAAAAAAGGTACAGTGGAGGTACAATTTTGTTCCTTGAAGAACAAAACGTATAACTGTACCTTTAAAGGTACACAATTGGTCCTTAGGGTACAATTAAATAATTGGCAGGCAAGTTCGGTCCTAGTGAGTTGATGTCCTGCAGAGTTTGACTCCAACCCTGAAAGATATCTATAGAAGCTCTTATTGAGAATTAACAGAGGTTTAGATGTTGATGTTTTATTGAAAATATAGAATCACCGTTATGGTGATCAGTGTTTTATTTAGTTGGGCAGTTTGACTCTTAGGGCCCTATCTTGCACCCAGCGCAATTGACTTTGTACACCGACGCATGTGTAATTCCTATTTTGCACCCGCGCAAAGCGCGCTTTTCCCTCCACAGAAGCACGTCGCTAAACTAGTGAATGAACTTGCGCTCCCTGGGCGGTTCAGCGCAAAAAAGGAGGCGTGTTCCGGCGCAAACAATCCCTGGTGCTATTTTGCTGTTCCATTAAACAATTGCGCCACTGACCAGAAAAAACCTAGTCTAAAGTCAGTGGCGCGTTGCGCGTTGTTCATTATGCTATTTTAAGGGCGCATGCTTGACCATAATGTATAGCGTGCACAACGCGCATACACTTTGCTCATGTAATCTACACAGATGCAACAATTATTTTTGCAAATCATAAATTGTTACACTAAAAAAATATTAACACATGAGATGACAGAAATCATTGTGGTGTGCCACGAAGATGTTAAAAAATAGGCATAAATCTAGCTTACAAATGATTCAGGCTAATTGTAATAATTAAGGATAAGACCTGTTTGCCCAATAGTGGCAAGACATATATGTATATAAGGACATCTGACAAATTGGTTTGTCCGTCAAGAACCAGGAAAAAAAATCGACTGAAAAACTGAAAAAACTGAAAGACTGAAGAAAAAAAAATGACTGTGAAATCACCTTTACCATAATGTACAACATTACAACTTCACTTCTCTGTCTTTCACTGCTCTTACAAGAACATCAGTCTCCTCGGCTGTGAACCGCTCCTGGCGTGCGCCTGGTAAATACGCCATAATAGTAGCAATCCATAATGGAACTTGCGCACCTGCTTTTACAGGGAATGTTGGATGACGCTCGGATTGGTTTATTCACGTTACGCCCAAACCACACCTATGAATAATGAAGCTACTTCAGACCAACCCATTTTAGATTTGCGCCGGGCGCAAGAGCCATTTATCCCGCCGGGAAAATAGCAACAGCGCCGAGACCCGCCCACAAAGTTACTTGCGCTTCGCGTTTTGACACTTGCGTTTCAGATCGTTAAAATAGGGCCCTTAGATTTGTATGCGAGTTTGTGGTTTTTGTTACAGTGTTAACAAAACACATAATCTGTTCAAATCAAAATAAGCCATAAACAAAAATTGTCTTGAAGAAAAATTGTTGACTAAACTCATCACTGACTAAAAATATAAATAATAATATTCACCAACAATACTTTCTTGCCACAGAACAGGCATTCTGAATTTTGATTTTTAAATACATTTTAGGGAGAAAAAAGTTTAGACGCACACAGATATCAAGAATCAGCATATGAATCTCAACAATGGTGACATACTTAATGCTTAAATGCATGCTGGGAGCCATGAGTTTTATACTGTGGTGGTTTAGTAGGGTTGGAGCTAAACTCTGCAGGACATCAGCTCTCTAGGACCGAACTTGCCTACCCCTGACTTAGAGGTACAAACATGTATCCTTGAGGGTACCACCCCAGTGACGGACACTTGTACCTTAAAAGGTACAATTTTGTTTTCTTTTTTTTGAGAGTGTAAATATTCAAATTACTCACGGTTTGGATTTTGCTACGTTCAGGGAAAAATAGACTACTGTCAAATAAAAATAAAACTACAAGCAACAGCTCAAATGAATACAATAGAGCAAAGAAACAAATAAAATAAACAGTGCTTTTCAGGACGTTCTAACATTAGTTTTCAGGTACAGAAATTGAATAAAGTAATTATCAAATGAAACATAATTGCATATTTGACTGTATCAATTAAAGATTAATCAGTAAAACTACAATACGGGTGCACTAATATGCATTAATTCATGCTTAAAGCAGCACTAGGTAACTTTTCAACCTTTATAATATATTTTCAAGACTCTTGTGATGATATATCGACTTACAATAGGTTGAATGACACGTCTGCCATAGCCTGACGGGGTCTGTATCGTTTTTAATCGTACTTTTAAACTTCGGGTTTCGGGAAGTAACCCGAGAAAAAAACTACAAAATTCGACTGCTTTACGGCATTTACGTCACTTCCACCACCACCCCCACTTCCTTAAATTCGGACGTGCGAGCCCAACTATCATTTGTTTGCCGAATGTTATAGTCATGGCCGAAGCAGCACAGAAAAATCAGAAAGCAAAGGTTTTGTCGGAGGAAAGCAAAAAGAGGAAAGGAGAAAGTGATGGGGTTAAAGGCAGGACGAGGATCAACATTGGACCAGCGTTTGCTCGCGGGCGTGAGCTGAAGGAGGAGGGGCTACATGCAAGTAAATACATAAGATGTACAAAATCATATATTAGGATACCTAACATGTCTGTGATATTGGTTTATTTGTCTTGTCTCAAGCTATACTGCAAATCGATTTTTCAAATTTGCAGATTCATCTAGGGTAGCGTGATATTATAATATTGACGATATATGGTTATTGCCTACCACTCAAACATTGAATTGAAGTATCATATAGATTCTGTAAAACGGGAACCAATAGACTAGGCTACTATAATGACGCTGGCTTGTAAACGTGAGCATCGCGATCATTTGCCGTTTGAAAAAAAAATAAAACCCATTAAATGATATTCATATGACATGCTGAAACATATGCCACTGTACCTGGGATGAAGACATTTCACACGCGACGCAAGCAGAACACCTGCATGTGAACTCCTGCAGTGTTCAGGGCTATCATAGCTGTCATGTCAATAAATGCACGTGCGATGCATCCACTGATGTAAGATGACAAGAGTTTACGACAGTAGTAGAGGACAATACTGTTTCCCAACTGTAGAGGGACCCCGAGAGCAAAACCTACCTAGTGCTGCTTTAACTAATGCACAGATAATCATGAGTTAATGTATGACTCATGAAGAACTAAACCATTTATTAATGATTACTGCATCAGCAACTAATGAAGATTCTATCCTATTAATAGATTAAGTAATCAATAAATTGTTATTAGTTAAATGTGTCATAATGTATTAATTCCCTTATACATACTAGTATATTAACTAATAATGTAAATTCATATGTTAATTATCACAATGGTTGAAGCCATGCATTTCAGCTTCCAGTTGTCTGCTTTAATGAATCATTAGCGAACGATTCGCAAAGGTGTAATTATGTTATGACTTTACTTGTTGAGGCACATTATCTGTGCATTAGTTAAGCATGAATTAATGGATATTAGTGCACCCGTATTGTAAAGTGTTACCGATTAATCCTTTTTAAAGTTTATTCAGTCAAGAGCAATGAGTGATTTTCTTTTCCTTTGTTGTTTGATTAACATCAAAAACACCCACAGGCAGTAGGAATATTAGGCTGCTGTCACTTTAAGAAATAACCAGACTGATCCAGTACACTGATCAGACTTTCTTGACTGTTTACGTTCACTTAAAACATATTATAAAATGGTTAGTTCCAGTCTGATTTGTCAATAGCTGTTTTATTCACAATAAAACAGGACTATGACCGCTTCACCCAATGGTTCTGTAGCTGTGTCTCATTTAATTTAATACTGAAGGCTGCGTCCTCCGGAGGATGCACCCTGTGAAGGATGCGGTATACGGAGTGTCCTCAATCAGAATTAAACGAGACGTCTTAAAAAAAATATGACGTTGTTAACGGCGACGCAAAGAATTGTGGGTTATCTGCAGCAGCGAAGGATACACCTTACGCACCCTCCGAATTCCCGTGAAAGAAGGCGCTTTCAAAGGTCGCATTCGGAGTGTCCTACTTACTTTTCTGAAATGAGACAGCCTTGATGACGCATGCAGCCTTCGGATGCGACCTCTGGAGGATGCAGCCTTTCGAAATGAGACACAGCTTGTGTATCACCACACAACACCCTTAGCAACCCCTAAACATATGTTTGTTCTCATTGAAGATTGAATGAGCGAGTATGTTACCTGCATTCAGATTTAGCATATTCCTTCAGGTCAGTCCTATGTTCATATTAAACTATCTGGACCCACTTTATATTAGGTGGTCTTAACTACTATGTACTAACATTTTAATTAATCATTTGATACAATGCACTTATTGTGTACATACATGTTTTTACATTGTACTTACATTTTTAAAAATACCTGCATGTAATTACATCTGTAATTAATTTCTGTAGTTACATTTGTAATTACACAGTTGACACTTCCCTTACACCTAACCCTGCCCTTAAACTTACCCTTACCACCACACCTGTCCATAACTTTACCTGTATTCCACCTCAATATCAGCACAAGTGTTTTGCAATACAATATGAACACAGTAAGTACATTGTACTTATTTTTTGATGTAAGAACTTTGTAGTTAAGGCCACCTAATATAAAGTGGGGCCAAATATCTGTTGAATGTACGCTGCGATATCTTGTCCTTTTAACAGTTAAGGGGTTTTCCGGTGTCCTGACATGGACAGCGCTCATTTGTCAGTTGAGTCTTGTTCCGTGTTCACAACAAGTTTCAGTCCTTTTAATATAAAAGTCTTCGCTATTGAGTGACTCACTCATAAAGTCTTTGCCGCCATCTAATGGCGTAATAATGTACTGTAACTTATGTTGCTGTCACTGATCTTACTGAGCTTGTTAATGTTAATGATGAAATTTGTGTTTGTTGTGTTTTCCATGCTATAGCTATGCGTCAGTGTACCGCGAGTTTGAACGCACCATTCTGGCTGCCAACACACAAGAGGATCTCAAGTGGTTCAGTAATAATCACGGTCCTGGCATGCATATGAACTGGCCCCAGTTTGAGGTACTTTTAGTGAACAGTTGTGTGCCCTTTTCTAGTTTCCTTATAAGGTACAAGTGACCGGGGCTAGTTGTCACATATGAAAGTTGTCACAAACTCTAATATCCCAGTAATGCTTTAAAGGTATAGTTCACCCAAAAATGAAAATACTGTCATTATTTACTCACCCTTAAGTTGGTCCACACCTGTATGAATTTCTTTATTCTGCTGAACACAAAAGAAGATATTTTGAAAAACATGGGGAACCAAACACCCATTGACTTCCATAGTATGGGGGAACTGTATGGTTACCAACATTCTTCAAAATATCGTCTTTTGTGTTCCCGCAGAACAAAGAAACTCGTACAGGTGTGGACCAACTTGAGGGAGAGTAAATGATGACAGAATTTTCATTTTTGGGTGCACTCTTAAACCTTGTTAAAAAAAATATATATATATATTAGGGTTTAATTTACCTTTTCATTTTTTGCTATTCCACGAATTTTGTTTCACATGTTTTGTTTACAATTTGCTAAAACATTTTTAAAAGCAGTTACTCTATTGAATATATTTGATATGCTTTTCATATTACTTTTGATTCCATATTTTAGGAAAGGTATTCTCCTTCTTCTTTAGTTAGACAGTATGCCCTTCTATTTACTGTTTTCTTTCCCCCTAAAAGATAATAGAAAAATGGAAATGTTTATTACCTTAACGGATTATCTGTTTCTCTCAGGAATATAATCCAGACGCCACCAATGCTGTTGCCAAGAGAGAAAAGAAGAAGCCAGATGGAGTGGCTCCTGCTACCCCAAACACAGAGCATGCAGGTCAAGCAGGCGACCGGGGCAGGTCAGACATCTTTTCTGCTTTCCCGTCGGCTCTCAGTGTCCTTACTTTTACCTCTTTTTGGGGTTAGGGTTAGGGTTGATTGCTGTCCCCTTCACAATAAAGATTCTTTGAAGAACTCATTATTAATTTGACGGGTGGATGCATTATAATCAAGAAAATGTACTTTAAAAGGGTCATGAATTGAGAAATCAACTTTTCATTAAGCCTTTGATATGTGACATAAGAATATCCTGTAAGTTTCGGAGCTGAAAACTTCCTTGTTAGTCAAAGAAAAGCTTTTGATACCAGGCCCAGCAAACGCTCAATCTCAGAATGTGCCCGGCTGTGACGTCAGAGTGTGGTGAAACACCACCTTAACTGAAGAAGAAGAACGCCTGACATGTTATAGATAAATAACATAGGTCAGAGCTAAACTGGAACTTGATTTGTTTGTAAACAAGAGACTGGATTTGCAGACAGGATGAGATTACATGAATGAATGAAGCAACACACTTATATGATTAAAAAAAAAAAAGTTTTATATGTGACAGTATTGCATTGTTACAGATCTATTGATTATGTGTACGTGTCTAACTGAACATAACTTAGCACGCTGTCACAGGCTGGAGTGTCCTTTGTATTTGAGGTGTTGTTGGTTCATTGTGCTGCAATTCGTGACACACATTCAGACTCAGACATGTATGGGCCAGGGTTCGCAAAGCCCAACTTCCCTGGGCTATGTGTTTTCCAGACGGGCTACCAAAATGTATCACCGGGCTGCCGACGGGCTATCTTAAATAGTGAAATAAAATTCCTTTATTCCATTATTCCGGTTGCCTTTTTGCCACACGCTTTCAAAACAATCCCTCATGTGTACTCACGGGGGAGCCGAAGCTCATTATAATATGCAAAGCATTATCCAATCTTCCAAGTCTTCAGTGCGGCATGCCCATAAAAACAGAGCGTTCCATGAGAGAGGCAAAAAACCCAGGGTAGAAAATAGCCTATTACTTATTCATTAGGATGTTTTTGAATGTAAAAACCATGCGAACGTCATAACCTCAGACAACAGTATAAAGAAATGAAGCCAGTTCATGACCCCTTTAATAATGTTGGTAACACTTTAGTTTAGGGTCCATTCTCACTATTAACTAGTTGCTTATTATCATGCATATTACTATGCATGTTTATTGGTTATAAAGCACTTATTAATGCCTTATTCTGCATGACCATATTCCTCCATATCCCTTAATCGCTAACACTTTATAATAAGTATACAGTAACAAAGCACTTATCAATTATTTTCAAACTATTAGTTTATAGTTAATTAATCGATTATAAAGTGTAGTATGGTGTAAAAAGTAATACATTAGTTCATGTAGTAAATACAGGGTAGTCGTGGTCTAATGGTTAGAGAGTCAGACTGGTAACCCGAAGGTTGTGGATTGGATTCTCAGTCCCGGCAGAACATGACTGCCCTTGAGCAAGACACTGAACCCCTAATCGCTAAATAAATGAATAACAGTTTCAAGCTTCTAATACGTTTTAGATAATATATATTGAATATATATTGCTAATATTTAATTTCATCCCGTCCTTCGGATGAGACGTTAAACTCGGATGTTCTTCGATAAAGAGTAGGGGTGTAACCCCGGCATCCTGGCCAAATTTGCCCCATTGGCCTCTGCCCATCATGGCCTCCTAATCATCCCCATATACAGATTGGCTTCATCACTCGGTCTCCTCTCCACCATAAGCTGGTGTGTGTTGGGCATCCTGGCACAATATGGCTGCCGTCGCATCATCCAGGTGGTGCTGCACATTGGTGGTGGTTGAGGAGATTCCCCCTTGTTGTGAACTTTTATCTTCTAAAGTGTAGGAAACTCAGAAGATGAAGACCAGGAGACTTCGGGATCAAACAGAAGTTATTCTTTTAATGAGAACTCTCTGTGCTGCAGGTCGTCCGAAAACAGTCTAATTTAACAGTACAAAATAATGCAATTTATCTACATTTCAGGGGGAGGGATTATACAGAAGGGGAGGAGACATTCAAAATAGGGACACACCACAAACATTACTGTCTCATCAGCCGTAATTCAATCAGCATAACAGTGCCATTAAAATGCATAGATGCTAATCCAATCACTCAGGCAGTATTGTTCTAAACTTGTCATGGTAAATAGTCAGGAAGTGCATAAAGACAAAAGACTTAATGTCTCAAACACTTACACGGTCTGACGTAATCTCCTTAGAATTTCCTCTAGTGTACTTCAAAATGTAAAACACAAATATAGATAATGTTTTCAGTTATATTCTATTACATTGGAACCTATATATAACATTGTATAAATGTGTAATCCCACACCCTTCTATGTGTTAAAGCGCTTTGAGCGCCTAGAAAAGCGCTATATAAATGTAACAAATGATTAAATTATTATTATTACAGAGCACCCCTGATTTTTTGGTTTTCTACATAACCGCAGAACTTTAAAAGGTTCTCTTGGCATCTAGCTGTAAAATGTTGTGGTTGTAATTTGAAAAAGTGTACAACCTAAAGTGGAAGCAGTTGCTGTGTTTCCGTGTTGATGCTAACAGCTCGTGTCCCCTTGTCTTTGACTAGCGTGAGCAGCTATGATAAGAACCAGGCGTACTCCACAGAATGGTCCGATGACGATCAGCCCGCCGGATACTCGGGGAACGAGACGAATGGCGGTGGAAACTCTTTCGAGGAGGACGCGGTCAGCAGAGGAGGCGTGCGAGTGCGAGCGCTGTATGACTATGAAGGGCAAGAGCAGGATGAGCTGAGCTTCAAAGCAGGTAAAGTGCAGTTAGCTTAAAAGCAAAGCAAGAAACTGATGTTAGATGTCATCATTAATGTCAAGCCAAAAACTGGAGAAAAACATATGTGCAAATATATTTGATTTATTAGTAACAAGTACTTATTCAAAATAACAACTTATGTAAATGATGTAACATTTTTCTTTATTAAATGAAATTATATTTCTCTAGTTGTATTACTTTTGGCATTTCCTATATTTTATAAGAACATCTTTTGCAAGGATTATTGGCTACATAATTTGGTTACATACAAATGTTTGATTAAATGATCAAATGATTTAAAAATCAGTTTGTCCTTGCATTAAACTTGAGCATACCTTCAAAAAGAGTACTTAAGATTGAAGTAATACAGTTTAAAAGAAAAGATACTTAAGTGCAAACTGAATATGATGTTTTCAGACATGTAATTGCAATTATATGAAAATGTATTATAGTTTAAGTTTATATTAAATGCTAGTTGAACTTAAGAGTGCTTTTTTTTACCAAATTAAATTGGACCTGTTTACATGTGATTCCATATTTACTTCTATTATCTTTAAAACGCAATAATTGTCATTTCTATTGAAACTTGTATTCCATGTTTTTTTTAAATACATTTGTAATCACACATTTGTAAAGATGAAATAAGACACTATAGTTCTAATTATAATCAACTACTTTACATACGCTTGGGTGTCTTAAGCCCTATTCGGACGTTAATTGTTTCTCACGTGGAAGTCCGTAAAAATAAATGTGCATATCACCTCAGTGATAAAACTTGTGCATTGGGATGGTGATTTATTCACGGTGGAGGCGCGAGTTTTATGATCCTGCGCACCTGTGGGAACGCACTGCTCACGTGGTCAATAACATGATTGTATGACATTTTATTTACAGCATACAATCATTTTATTTTCCTATTATTAATTAATGATTTAAATCTGTTTAAAAATAGGAAGACAGACACACATTATAGTTAAAAAAAATTTTTTTTGTCTTGTATTTGATCTCAAAATCATTTTATTCCTCGTAATGCTGTAGTTATTTTAACATGTATAATTGCTGCCGTAATAATGGCCCATTTCAAATGTTTATGTGCTTTTCTTCTGTTTAATTTTTGAGCAGTGATGAAATATATTGCTCTTGTCATACTTGCCAGCATTTCAGTTATAAAAGTCTAGATCTTTAAAATGCATCCAAATTCCAGCGAAGCACAAATGTACGGTGCTCTGCAGAGGTAAAAAAGGACAGAAACTGTGAATTTTGAAGTGATATATTCTTAAAAACTCAGAGATGTGGATTCGGACGGCAATTCAATTACCACATGACCTTGGTGTTTGTCTAAAAACAGTAGGTAAATTGGCCGGGGATTTTTATGCGTGTGGTGGAAGAAAAACATATTGCCGATTCGGATTGCAATAAAATGACTGACCCCTGTTAAATGATGAAAATACCTTATGACCCCACGAGAAATAATTACAGTCTGAATAGGGCTTTAGTCAAAACATCAAAATAAGTGTAAACATTTAAACTTTTAAAATCTAACATCACAAAGTGCAGTTTTTTTTAAGTGTTTTAAAAAACATGAAAGTAGAATTAAGGCCTTTTACTTCATTAAAAATTAGTTGAAAAAAATCAAAAGGGTTTTTACAAAAACATTTTACAAAAGGTTTTTTTCTGGTGTCAAGAAACATTACTAAATTGTTTAAAATATAAGCCTAGAACAAGAAAAACTATTTACCACCGGGAGAACAAAAAACGGACCTAATTCAAGACCTAAAACAAGTCTTTATATGGAATGTTATCCATATACCACATGATTTTTGTAGGGATGCACCATAATGATAATTCTGGGCTGAAACTGAAAATTCTGGATGCATTTGGCTGAAAACCGGAACTGAAAAAATAATTCCTTATTTTAACTCTTTTCCCGCCAGTGTTTTTTTTTTTTTAATTGGCAGCGGCAGCTTTTTTTTTTTATTTTCTCAAAAGTTTCACTGCCCCCAGAATATTTTGTTGTATGAATATCTGAACAAATCAAAAGAAAAAAAACAGAGACGTTTTATTCTAGCTTCAAGCATTCTTTTTTTATCGACACTTGAATATGGTTTCATAAAAAAAGCAACACTTTGAACAAAAAACTTCGTCCTGGGTCGACATTTCATTCAGTAACATTAGATAGTTTTTATTTATATGATGTTTAATGTTGACGATCACGTTATTTTACATATGCATCTGCTTACATATGATCGCTTGCTTCTGTTTCTTCTTCGCCTGTGTTTTGAGCTGGAAAGATGCGCAATAGCGCCCCCTACTGTAGTGAAAACACGGAAAATTCTGTCAATGGCGGGGACAGAGTTAATTTAGTTTTTTTTTAAATAATTGTATTAATATTAGACTTTTAAATTAAATTCAATAATTTTATTGAATCTGAATTTAAAAAATACAAGCCAATAAAATAAAACAACCACACTTTTATTTAAAGCAACGCATAGATTTATGATTCGATTTTTGACCAATTAGCAAAATAATGTATAGTTCTACAAAGCTTTTATTTATCAGAGCATGTGAGCGGTAAATGAGAGAGTAGCGTAATTTTACCCTGAAACGCTTCTAAGTTGTGTGTCTTCGTAAGCGATGCCACTCACAAACTTACAAAAAATGCTCTGCGAGAGGGAAACCTGAGTGTTGAACATATATTTCCGGCCAAAAAACGAAAATGCCATTTTCGGTTGATAATTTTCGGTGGCCGAAATTTCGGTGCATCCCTAGATTTTTGACTATACATATGGCAAGTTTGTCAGTTACAATATGTATCACCCACAGGTGATGAATTGACAAAGATCGAAGAGGAAGATGACCAGGGCTGGTGCAGAGGTCGTCTGGACAGCGGCCGGACAGGCTTATACCCCGCCAATTACGTTGAGGAAATCTGATCACCTGACTGGAGGGCAACACACCTTTGGAGGCAGCTCTGATTGTCCGATCTGATAACATGGCAAAAACATGCCAGAGACTTAATATGAACGACTTTCCCTGAAGATGTGCAATGCAGTCTTGTTTAAAATCCAAAAAAATCTTAGTAAAATATCCACACTGTATATATATATATTGATCTTATCTGCGAGGCGGGGAAGAGCTTGCTCACTACTAATATCTGTTTGCAAATATTTAAAAAATAATATACATACATACAAACAGATCTGAACAAATAAATGACCCATCAGTTATGCAAATACAGGATACACATTATTTGTGCAGATTACATGTTATTTCAAATGATATTACAGACATGAGTATAGAATACTCCTATTAGCATAATATCCAACTGAACAGTTATTCATCAGGGCCATTCTGCTGTATTTTAGTACAACGTTCATATAACACAGTCAATGTGCAATTACGGGGTACTCGTCCAGTGTCATGGTGTTTAAACAGAATATAACTCACAACGGGCTACTCGGTTTTTCCTCTTACTCTCACCATCCGTCCATGCCTCGTTGCGCTGATTATTATATTAGGTATCGTTCTCTTGATGTCTGTGTCTTTATGCATAGCAGCATGTGCTATGGAGCATGTAGCCCTCGATTCCTCAGGCCATCTGTACTGCAATTCCCACAGCGACCACAGAGGGCAGCAGACTCAATGTCAACCAAGAAGTGGTGGGACTAGAATATCTATGGCTGTGTCCGAAATCGCCCCCTATTCCTTAAAAAGGGCACTTTATTTGAGGGGACAACCATTTATATTGGTGTCCGAAACCATAGTAGGCGCTGTCCAATGTGGAAACAGCGTAATATCATACAGGTAAATACATTCCTTTTTAATTGATTATTGAATTGTTTAATTGAGGTTCATTACTACTGGAGCTGCCAGTTTGCTATAAGTTTCAAATGATCATTAAACAGCAAGTGCAAACTATGCAAAAGTGGCAGCCCTTCCGGCACACCCAAGTGTCCGAATTCACGCACTCGTTTTCATTCACTCTTTCAAGTGACCTATATTAGTGGAGTGATCTAGGGAATAGTGAATTAGGGTATACAGGGTGATTTCAGACACAGTTTATGTTCAGAACAGAATACTTAGTAGTAGTCTAAAATGGATACTGCATACTATTTTTAAAAATAGTACGTTAAGCGGTATGCATTTTGCAGCAAGAAACTTTTCAACAACCGCATGCAATTGTTGGCATGTGATGTCTTCATGTTGCATGCGAGTGGTGTCCAGGTATCGTCATCAAACAATGCAGTTGTCTTGAATTTGAGAGTTTTGAGACTGGCAAAATAGAGGCGTCAAACTGGTGGGGTTTTTTTTCTTTTTTTCGTCACCCTAGAAACGGAAGATCAAGCATTTTGCATCTTAGTATACTGTTGCTAAATAAACATCATCAATCTGGGTATTTCATGCATACATGCAATTTACTTACTGTACACAGTATGCATACTATATTCTACAGAAAGAGTATGAATAGTAAGTGTGCTGTTCTGAACATAACCCTAGTTCTCCAATTGGATGATGATTGAGCAGTGTCATCTCATGTTTGTCAAAATCATGTATTGTTGCTTGTTGCTCCAAGATGGTCTTGTATAAGAATTGTCTCTATTTGGCATGTGTTCATGGTCACTTCTTGTACCAAATCAATGTTGCTCAGATGGACATGAATGTTTTCTGTGCATGATTTGGGCTACTTATGCGCAACACATTTTAAAGTGCCCCTACTATGCCATTTTAAAGTTTGCTCATTTTGTTTTAGATGTCTCCTACAATAGGTTTAGAATATACATTGCAGCATCAGCTCTTTTTTCACAGTGGTCAGAGTAGACCATTCACAACAGACGGATCCATTTGACCATTCAGGGCAGAGTAGACCAATCGCAACAGGCAGATCCATCTGATCAATCAGAACAGAGGAGGCTCTCGGAAATGAGGGGCATAGAGAGACTGAATCCTTTATCAAACCATTTCGACCAGGGGTGTCCAAACTTGGTCCTGGAGGGCCACTGTCCGGCAGAGTTCAGCTCCAACTCACCTCAACACCTGCCTGAAGTTTCTTGTATCTCTAGTAAGGCGTTGATTAGCTGCTCTAGGTGTGTTTAATTGGGTTTGGAGCTGAACTCTGCAGGAACGTGGCCCTCCAGGAGCAGGATTGGACCTCTGGTCTATACGGTTCAATAACGGATTCAGTGCCCCTCCTTTCCGAGAACCTTCTCTGTTCTGATTGATCAGATGGATCTGTCTGTTGTGATTGGTCTTCTCTGCTCTGATTGGTCAGATGACTCGGCCTGTTGTAATCGGTCTACTCTGCTCTGAATGGTCAGATGAATCTGTCTGTTGTGATTGGTCTTCTCTGCTCTGATTGGTCAGATGGCTCAGTCTGTTCTGATTGGTCAGATGAATCAGTCTGTTGTGATTGATCGACATGTCGGAAAACCAATCATTACCATAACTGGATTTCATCTGCGGATCTTCCTCAGCACTTGATACACAGTGATACGAACAGTAACGATGGCGTCGGTTTTATCGTATCAATTCCAGCGCGAGCCCCCATCCTTTGGAAATGCATCAAAATGGATTTGCTTTGGCAGAAAAACAGCGTTTTTTCGACATCACGAACCAAACCAGTCTCAGCTACAAGTATAGTGTTTGTGGGTGGGGCAAAGTACATTTTACATTTTTATGCATTTGGCAGACGCTTTTATCCAAAGCGACTTACATTGCATTCAAGGTACACATTTTTTACATTTTGTCAATTCTTGCTTTCACTGGGAATCGAACCCATGACCTTGGCGTTGCTAGTGCCATGCTCTACTGTTTGAGCTATAGGAAAGCCATAGAAGTTTATCTAGGCCAAGTCAGCTATAGAAGTTTTTTCGCCTACTGCCAATGAAGACCATAGGATGTCATTATACAAATTTGTTACAAACCTACGTAGGTTCGTGCAGGAAGACTGGAATGACTGACGGCTCGTTTAAGCAAGTTCAGAATCGGTTAAGAACTCCATTTATCTGCACTTTGATCTTTGCAGACATTTTACCTTCACAAACCGCTATAAGCACACTAAATGAAAGGGAATATTCGAAAAAGCATAATAGGGGCACTTTAACACACTAAAACTGAGAGTGAATTTCACAGCTGGGCTGTCTCATACATCACTAGTTACATCTGATAAATTGATTCACTCTGAGGAATCCCTGTAGTTTCATGGCCTGTTTACTAATACGCTCTGCTTTTGCATCACGTTTGAAAAGCGTTTCAAAAACTTGGATCAATTTTGTAATAATAAAAAAGCTTAAAGTTTCACACATAGTGCCAACATATGATTCACTGGCAATATACTGTACATTGGATCCCAAAAGGATTCAGATATTTAAGCCACTTATTGTAATCCATTTGGATTTATTTGACAGAAAGCACAAAAACGATAAATGATAAAATGATCAAATTGTGTGCAGGACCTAAGCAATTCATACATTTTTAAGTGTGACTTAAATACTCTTTGCAACCACTGTATTTTATTCCTCCCACTGCTGACTTCTGTATGGCGTACCACCACAATTTTGATAATGGAAGCAGTGCTCCTTGTGTGCCTGTATTTTCCAGATTGCAGTACTGAGAACATTGTGAATATGTGGATCTGTGTATCGTTCATGGAGTTTCAGTGTGGGAGTGAAAATGAACAACAAACAGGATGTGACATAATACATTCAGAGGAAAGACCCCCTAGCATCTTTGTGATTTGTCTAAAACTGTTCAGTCTAGAAAAAAACAAAAAGCGCAAAAAAAACAACAAAAAAAACACTTGCATTGTCAAAATATTCCGTAACGTACACAAAAAGAAGTACGGAAGGGCACATGTGTCGGGGTTATCGTATTGGGGGAGTATCCTCTTTATTATATTCAGTGTGTATGAGTTGTGTTTATGTATAGAAAATAAAAATGTAGTGTTATAATTGTAAATGTTGGGTAACAAAAGAACTACGCTTTGAAAAAATAACACTGTAATGCTCTATAGGTACCATATTGTATTAATATGATTTTGACTGCAATGAAATCACTATGTACCATACCTGTATAAATGCGTGTGGGTCCACGCCGTCATATTTGTATATGATGATGTAATTTATTAAGATTATATTCTATTGTAACTGTACAACTGTGTTGAGTAGAGAAAAACAGCTAAGTTGAGACAGGAAAGAACCGTGTAATGTAAATTTTTTATGTTGATTTGTACTTTATGCAAATGAAGGGATGAAGGTTTATGTTGTTAACGTTTCTCTTGCAGTGTAGAGGACGTGTGTATGTTCATAGTTAGTTGATGTAAATCGATCTCCTTGCTGGTGTAGTGCCTCCTCATCCATAACATAATGTTCATTTATATATGCATAAAGTTAATGATGATGAACATAATGTTGAAAACCTGATTTTAAGTTTTTGTGCTGATGTCAATATTGCAATATTAGTTTGGAAGGAGAAATCATGTTTGTTGAGAAAAACATACAAAATGTGTGCTCCATTTTTTGTGAACTAAGTTTATTTAGCTTGTATTGTCTCAAAATACTATACACACCACAATTCATTTGGAAAGGTTCACACTTCCTTTAAAAGCATACTATTTGTTGCAATACATTTGTGTAACAAAATGCACCTGATTAGAAAACATACACTATATTGTCAAATGTTTTGGGACGTCTGCCTTTACATGCACATGAATTTTAATGACATCCCATTGTTAATCTGTAGGGTTTAATATGGAGTTGGCCCACCCTTTACATCTATAACAGCTTCAACTCTTCTGGGAAGGCTTTCCACAAGGTTTAGGAGTGTGTTTATGGGAATTTTTGACCATTCTTCTAGAAGCGCATTTGTGCGGTCAGGCACTGATGTTGGACGAGAAGGTCTGGCTCTCAGTCTCCGCTCGAATTCATCCAAAAGGTGTTCAATCGGGTTGAGCTCAGGACTCTGTGCAGGCCAGTCAAGTTCCTAAAACACCAAACTCTCTCATTCATGTCTTTATGGACCGACGCTTTGTACACTGGAGCGCAGTCATGTTGGAACAGGAAGGGGCCGTCCCCAAACTGTTCCCACAAAGTTGGGAGCATGAAATTGGCAAGTCCCGTTCTCCTGGCAACTGCCAAACCCAGACTTGTTCATTGGATTGCCAGACAGTGAAGCGTGATTGGTCACTCCGTTTCCAGTGGCGGTGTACTTTACCCCACTGCATCCCACGCTTTGCCTTGCACTTAGTAATGTAAGGCTTGGATGCAGCAGCTCTGCCCATTCCATGAAGCTCTACGCACTGTTCTTGAGCTAATCCGCAAACACGAAGTTTGGAGGTCTGTAGCTATTGACTCTGCAGAAAGTTGGCGACTTCTGTGCACTGTGCTGATTTTACGAGGCCTACCACTTCATGGCTGAGTAGCTGTTGTTCCCAATTGCTTCCACTTTGTTATAATACCACTAACAGTTGACCGTGAAATATTTAGTAGTGAGGAAATTTCACAAATGGACTTATTGCAAAGGTGGCAACCTATCACGGTACCACGCTTGAGTTCACTGAGCTTCTGAGAGCGACCCATTCTTTCACAAATGTTTGTAGAAGCGTCTGCATGTCTAGGTGCTTGATTTTATACACCTGTGGCAATGGAAGTGATTGAACACCTGAATTCCATGATTCGGAGGGGTGTCCCAATACTTTGGGGACAATACTTACTAGTGTAGATTGTACAACGCATATTGTCCCAAAGCAGCTTAGACAATAGTGCCTCAAAAAAATCAGGATGTTCAAAAAAGAGAGTTGATTATATGTGACTTACTGTAGATTTGAGATATTTCATCAGGATGTGTTTCTTGAGAGTCAAAATCCTTTGTAGGGCCCTCCAACAACTGAGCTATATGAACAGAAAAATATTATATATATATATATATATATATATATATATATATATATATATATATATATATATATATATATATATATATATATATATTTAAACCTTGTCCATTAGCCACAGAATACTTAAAATAATTCATCAAATAATTGGTGGCTGTTATTATCCATGATGGATTATGTACATCCATCATGAGACAAAAGCTGGGATTCACACACTGGTCAGGAAGCATCTTACGTTTGTCTGGAGTGATGAGGGGTTGGATCTGGATTCAGTGAACCCATGGACGGGCTTCACAAAGTGTGGGCAGAGAAGAGACGAAGTGAAGAATCCACTAGGTTACAGAGAAGACTCTGTAAAGTTTCCATTTACTGAAGCTAAAACCTAATGATTCCTTAAATTCTCCACTTAATGACTATATTATTCATATTCCAGCACCATTGGAGGTATAATGGTTGAGACAAATTAGTCACCTATCTAACTAATATCTGAGAAAAAAGACAATACCACAATTATAATAGTCATAAACATGAAATTGCAAAAAATAAAGTAAAAATAGCCAAATTTGACAAAACAGTCAAAATTAGAGCAAAATAGAGTCTCGCAATTGTGAAAAAAGTGACATAAATCACAATTAGCTTTTTTTCCTGTGGTGGAAACAAACTTCCATGCCTGGAAATGTATTTAAATGTATTTAAAATAAAAATACAAAGTACCTCAGTTTAAATCAAAAGCCTGTTTATATTGTGAAGACCACTCAAATTTGACGTTCTTCAACAAAGATTTAAAAAAAAAATACCATACCCAAAAAATGCATAAGCTCTTGTTTAGTACTAGGTGGAGGGAAATGAATTGCCTTGGAGCGCACAGGATGCACGTTACCCTGCCCGACAACTTTCTTCAAGATCACAGTCGCCTTAGCATGACCCTAGTCTCATCCAAATGCTCAAAAAGTGCTCTAATACATACAAGTTGCTGATCTCACGTATCACTGTATACAAAACCATATCATCTAAGTAGACAGCACATCCATTTAAACCAGAAGTTACTTGGTTCATCGCGCGTTGAAAAGTAGCAGGCACATTTCTATGGCCAAAACTCATAACAGAATAAGAATATAGCCCAGAAGGAGTAATGAATAAGGAAATATCCTATGCACTAACTATCAAATGCACTCACCAATATAATAAATCAAACTTACTGACATGTGTAGCAGAGCCGACGGAATATACACAATGTTCCATATGGGGCAATGTGAAAGAATCTGATTTCATTACGTTATTCACCTTTCGAAGTCAGTATAAAAGTGGTATGCTCCATCCTTCTTTCCCACTAGAAACAAGGGGATGTCCAGGTTGAAAAGGACAGTTTAGGAATGTTATTTTCGACCATATATCAAATTTCAGACTCAGAAGATGACATTGTTTATCCAACGAAACATGGTAAAAACGCTAGAGTGTAGGTTTTTGCCTTGCCAACAGCCTTATCATGCTCTATCAAATGAATACATGAAGGGCAATGCAACACAGGAAAATCTAAAATTAAAGTTAGCAGTTCAGCTCTCTGGTGAAAAAGCAAATGCTGTACAAAATTTTCCAAATTGGTTAGCGTTACAGAGTTGTTAATTCTCGGGTACTTTATCTTCCATCACAGAAGAAGCCACAGAAACTGCTTCTGGAGCCTTCTCTTACACAAAGGAACTAGATTAGAAAGGTTTCAACAAATTAGCATGGCACAGCTGTGCACGTCTTTTCCACCCAGGAGTTGAAATCAGGTAACTCTGGCCTGAAACTTGACATACAACAGTATATGGACCTGAAAACGTCCCGATTACGACTGTAACCTTGGTTCCCAGAAGAGGGAACGAAACGTTGCATCGATTGACACTGTGGGAATGTTCTGGTGCCAGTTGGTACCTGGCCAACGAACAAACAGTGTATGATTATGATTCAGGCAAACATTAAAAGTCAGAAGTCAGATTAGATCGGAACATTCAGAATATTTGTCCAGTTCCATTTGGTTGAAGATCGGGGTTTGTTGAGGTTCAGTCCACTAGATGTCGTGTCGATGAGGCCTTCACAGGGAAGAGTCTAGTTGACACCGTCTCTGCAGACACTTCAGGGATGCGTTGGTCGTGTCTAGGCGCAGGTCCACCATCTGATCTGGATACGGCCGAGGTTTATCTGTTAACCTAGGGATAAACAGAGGGACTAACATTAGCGTAGATGCCATTCTTTTTATGATGTAAAGAGTACATCAGGTGTTATGGGATGTGTTCCCGGTTCCGGCTGACCTAGGTAATGCAGCCCAAAACAATAATTTAACTGATTTGAATAATAGACATTGATAATGTGTTATGTGTTTGCCAGGTTAAAGAGATGTGTTTTTAGTCTAGATTTAAATAGGAAAAGGATCGACCGCCTGCAGTTGATTTTGATATTCTAGGTATTATCAACTGCCAGAATTTTGAGACCGCAATAGAAGTGATGGAGTATATGTGTTAAGAGCTCGCTCAAGTACTGGGGAGCTAAACTATTTAGTGCTTTGTAAGTAATTACAAAGCACTAGATGGTGATGGTGGTCTAGTGGGTTAACCCCTAGAAGTCTGAGCTGTTTTGGGGCCCTTTAGAAGTTTTGACATGCTCTGACATTTGTGCTTATTAGTTGCTTATAAACAAATTAATGGCAAGTGTCATTAAACTGTATTCAGCACAAACTCGGCTACCATAATATGTGAGCAACATGTATGTACATTCTTGCATTTTTGAGAGAATAATGTTTATGCGTGTTTTTTGAAAATACCAAAACAATTGTTTTAAAATGAAGGCCTCAAAACACACAATAGATATGTGTCCACAAGACTTTTGACTAATGGGTATTGTTGCAGAGAGTTTTTGCTTCAAACAGATGTGAGAATCATTGAGCCTACTTATTCACATGAAACAATATATTAATTTACATTTTGTAAGACACTTTTTCTTTACAAAGGAAGTTTGCGAGGAGGCGTGAACGTTAATGAATAATGCTGGGTATCACACCTGAGACAACAAAATACCCGCATAATGAGGTGCATATGGAATGAGCTTCCGGTATGTGACTGAGAGGGAGCAACAGGACAAAGGAAATATATTTTGTTGTATTTTATTTAGAATGAGTGTTTAAAAAGTGTAGAAAATAAGACAGGTATCTTAAAATTAACAACTCATTTGTTTTCTTTTTAGAAAAATGTTACGTTTTATTGCTGAAATTGCATGCATTAAAGCTGCAGTCTGTAACTTTTTGTGCTCTAGCGGTTGATAAACAGAACTGCATGCGTCTTGCGGAGGAACACACTACTTCTCTCTGTTCATGTCTATGGCGAGTCATGCAGGGACTGTGCTCCTCCGCAGCGGTTCCTACCAGACCGGCCTGAAATAGTCCCAATATAAACACTTATAATAAGTGCACCATAATGATACAGAGTAATAAAAAACATGGTTTGGAAAATGGATTGCGGTTCATGCATTCCACGCTCCTCCCCGCAGCATGGGTATTAAAAGGAAGTGGAATACCGCATCTTTGCTTTTCTGCTGAGGAGCCGAACTTTGACCCGGCCCTTCAGGGGAAGCTCAGCACCTGTGGCGACGGGATGTATGTCTCCATTCCCTCCTTCAGGGAATGAGGGTTACACACGCAACTGAGACGTTCCCTTTCAGTCGGTCACGTTTGACGTACGTCAGAACTGACCAATGAATTGGGGATCCTACCAACACGCCACAGGCGCTGGCCCTTCCATCGTTCTGCGTGAGCTCCCTGGACCGCCTCTATGTTGGAGCAGGAAGTCAGGGCTCAAGCAGAGAAGGTCAGTCACTGCAGTTCTGCAAGACCCACTCAGTGTGACTATTGGATAACGCTGGGAAAGCGTGCCCGTCTCGGGAGAAGGAATGCTGTGGAACCACATCCTTCTAAGGAAGGAGAGGTGGCAGTTACACATAAGGACTAACCAAGCAGGGTAGTACAACATATGGCAGTCTCTGAGGTGGTTCCAACCTAGTTCTAGGGGGGAAAGAATATCATCAGAGATGACAGAGCAGGCTCTGTCAAGGGAAAGACACGGAGCTAGCTGAGTAATAATAATAATAATAATAATAATAATACATTTTATTTGTAACGCACTTTACATTAAACAAAATCTCAAAGTGCTACAGATTAAAAATAAATAAAAATAAATAAAACTGAAAAATTAAAGTAACAAATCAATCAAGAGCTCTGCTAAAAAGGTGGGTTTTAAGACCACATTTAAAAGCATCTACAGTCTGTGGGATCCGCAAGCGGTCAGGGAGAGCATTCCACAGACTGGGGGCATCTGAGCAGAAGGCCCGATTTCCCATAGTACGGAATTTGGTTGTGGGAGTTTTGATAAGATGCGTTGAAACAGAACGGAGATTACGTGTGGATGTTTGTGTGGTGAGGAGTTCCTTGAGATAGGTGGGTGCATCACCATGGATGCACTGATGAGTGAGGAGGGAGATCTTATACTCAATCCTGAGCGAGACAAGAAGTCAGTGGAGTGATTTTAGAATGGGGGTGATATGGTCGTATTTGCGCACCGTCATCAGGATCCTAGCAGCGCTGTTTTGAATATACGGCAGCTTCTGGAGATTTTTGCCAGGGATCACGATAAGGAGGGCATTGCAGTAGTTCAGCTTGGAGAAGACAAAGGCGTGGACAAGTATCTCCAGTGTTAGTATGGGACGAAGTTTGGCAATGTTTCTGAGGTGGAAGAATGAGGTCTTACACAGATGCTTGATGTGAGCTTCAAAGGTATGTTGCGATTCCATTCTGACCCCCAGGTTGGTGACTGATGTGAAAAGTGGAATGTCCTGATCAGAGAAAGCAATGCTGGTGATAACAAAATTCCGGACCTGAAGTGGAGTGCCGACTAGGATTGCTGCAGTCTCGGAGCTGTTTAGCTGCAGAAAGTTTTGCGTCATCCACGCCTTTATCTCATCCAGGCAAGTGATCAAAGTGGATGGAGTGAGGTCAGCAGAGGGGGAAGAATTTTTCCTAAGGTAAAGTTGAGTGTCATCAGCATAGCAGTGAAAAGAAATCCCATGCCTGCTGATGACACGGCCAAGGGGGAGCATGTAGAGGATGAACAGGACGGGGCCGAGCACTGAGCCTTGAGGGACACAGGAGGAGGAGAAGGGATGGGGAACCAGCATCTGCCGCCATCAATAGGTCGTTTGTGACCCTGACCAAAGCTGTTTCTGTACTGTGTCCTGTGTGGAAGCCAGACTGAAATTTCTCATAAAGATTGTTTTGTTTTAAATGGACCTGAAGCTGTGCAGCAACAACTTTTTCCAGCACCTTAGAGAGGTATGGAAGGTTGGAGATGGGTCTGTAGTTGTCAGTAATATCTGGGTCTAAAGACGCCTCTAAAGTACATGCCTAACCGTCTTCATCTTCTAGAGTTCATCTGTGTACCAGGGGGCTGAGCACGAGAAGGTGACCATTCTAGTTCTGACAGGGGCATGAAGATCTAGAATGTTGCTCAGAGATTGGTTGTAGAAGTCCGACTCCAACTCCATGACTGAGGGGAGATCAGCAGAGGAGAGTTGCTGGAGGTCTACAGCTAAAGTGTCTTGGTTAATCTTTATCAGGTTCCTGAAGCAAATTTGACAAGTATCTTTGGAGTAGGGACGTCCGGAACGTCTGACTGCCGAGGGTAGCCATAGAGTGCCCTATCTCTGAGAAAGTAGATCCTTCCTCATCGGAATGGGCCAGGGAGGGGCTGTCGCGAGGAGTGTGAGTTCGGGAAACCAGGTCCAGTTGGGCCAGTAGGGCACAACTAATAAGACCTGCTCCTCGTCCTCCCTGACTGAGTCTGTGCAAGAAGGCTCACTGGGGGAAACGCATACTTGCGCAGGTCCCAGGGCCAGCTGTGTGCCAGTGCATCCGTGCTGAGGGTAACCCCGGTCAGGGAATAGTACAAACGGCAATAGGTCGTGTCTGGAGAGGCTGCAGATGCCATATGCCCCAGTAGCCTCTGAAAGAATTTCAGTGGGGCCGCTGTCCTGCCATTGAACGTATTCAAGCAGTTCAACACTGACCGCACTCACTCCTCTGTGAGGCACGCAGTCTTGTTGACTGAATCCAACTCCATACCGAGATAAGAGATCCTCTGCGTGGGGCAGAGTTTGCACTGATATGCCCTCCCTTCGAATGCAAAGCATAGGAATGGTCTGTGTGGAGGGAGAATTGAGACATGAAAGTACGCGTCCTTCAGGTTGATCGTTGCGAACCAATCTCGGGATGGATGCATTCGAAAATGCGTTTCTGCGTTAACATCTTGAACGGGAGCTTGTGCAGGGCCCGATTCAAGATGGCCGTAACCCACCGCCTTTCTTGGGTACAATGAAGTAGGGGTTGTAGAACCCCGACCTCATATCGGCTGGAGGAACTGGCTCAACCACGTCCAGCCAGCAGGACGCCAGCAGGACATCGATCTCTGACCGCAAGACATGAGCATTGCTGCTTCGCACGGAGGTGAAGAGGATGCCCCTGTACTTGGGAGGCCGGTGGGCGAACTGAAGCAGCTCCTTTTCTCCCTGGGCTGCCCATCTCAGGGCTTGCCTTTGCGCTTGTCTGCAGATTTAGCGGGACCCTAAGCGGGTTGGGTGCCTCCCTTACGTCCAGCCCCTTGCTGCCCGGATGGAGCAGCTGGTCGTTGGGGCAGGATGTTCTTGATCACCTCCATCTGCTTCTGAGAGCCAAAGAGACCAGTCGCCATGCAATTCCTTGAGCGCTTTGGCCTGGTAGACCTGCAGGAGCGCCATGGCAGGCAGAGACGACAAGGCTTCTCCAAAAACTGTGTAAGCCTTGCACATGAGAGAGGACGAGACCTTACATGCCCGGGAGGGGAGACGCGGATTACCCCACCTAGTGGTAACAGTCTTGGGACACAGTTGCATCGCCACAGACCGCTCCACCAGGGGGGATCTCCACGTACCCCTTAGCTGCGCTGCCCCGAGGGTAGTGAGGACGGAGGAGACATTAGATCTGCTTCTAGCACTGTAGGGTGATGTCCAAGATTTTGTGATCTCCTGATGCACTTCCGGGAAGAATAGAACCGGGGCGGGGCACTGAGAACCAGCTCAGGGCGTCCCAAGAAACCAAGCGTCAAACCGCAAAGGTTCAGAACACGGTGGAGGGTTCCACTCAAGCCTGACACTTGCGGCAGCCCGATCAGATATATTGTGATGATTTAATTATATTAAGCAAAATAAACAGTAGGAAAGATACAAAATGGAGCTATACGGAGATGCAACGGTCAAATAGGAAACAGCTGTGCAGCAGTGAAAATGGCCCGTCCAGAAGGCCCAATGGAAGGAATAAGCCCATTTAAACTGAAATTGGAGAGCAGGTTATTTGTAATGTGCGATTTGCTGGCAAGTCAATAGTTCATTGACAAGTATTTACCTTTTGTTTGTGTCAAGTTTTGGTGTATCACTATACCTCACTTCACAATGAGAAACGTGAGTGGGTACACGGATCATGTCATATTTGTAGTTTGTTTACTTTTGAAAAACAAGGAAAAACAATGACCGGAGTACTTGACAAGGCTGAATCAATAACAAAAAGATATCAGCACACTTAGTATGTCCTTGAGGTATACCAGGATGGGATACATATTGTTACAATCTTTCAAAATAAACACAAAGCATAATAAAAGTAATACTGTGTTATTTACACTTAGAAGCACATATGCTTCTATTCAGGAAAATTTTTATAATTATTCAACAACAAAAGTACAACATCCTCCCACCCGATGAACTAGCTGGAACTAAATATGCCGGGCCATACCACCAGGGTTTACACTGTATGAGATCATCTGCACTCTTTGCTTGATTAGCTTAATCAGCTGGATTGTCTTTTCCATTACAATGTGACCACGATTCAGGGTTTGTGAGATTTTGAATCCCAGCTACTCTATTAGCTACAAATGGTTTCCATTTCTGTGCAGAACTCTGTATCCAGCTCAAGACAATTCTACTTCAAGAATCTGTCCACGTGCAAATTAGATTTTTCTCCATCTTCAAGGGACAAAGCATATTATGTCCTACACAGCAAAAACCCCAGTGTTAAACTGACACTCCCCAGAGTTTATTTGAGTAACACTAAAGCAGTATTAATGTTAATGAGATAATTAAGTGATTAATTGAGTGACCATTAGTGATGACACCTGATGATGACAAACAGAATCACTGAAGGAAATGGTCACCATTATGGTAATCAGTATTTGCTTTGGTTGGGCTCTTGACTTTGACTTAAAATTTTTTTAAATCTGGTTGCTTTAACTGTGTGTTTATAAAACACATTTTTTATGGCAAAGAAAGCACAGAGAATTTGTTTTCAGGTGTTGATTATGTTTGAATAGTGACATAATCATCATGTAGTGACCTGATTAACTGTTCTCATTCTGAGCCAATCTCTGAATCACGAGTTTGTTTGGGACTACTAATGCTTGGATGATCAGTATGGTAACAAGATGCCTAAATTATGTTTGTGGAGTTGGGGAGGTGGAGGGCTGCCAAAACAGCTGATGCCAGACCAAGGTGAGCAGCTGCTTATACGCTCCAACAGTTAATTGAAAGATTATATGGGTTCACTCCTCCCAAAATTACATTCATGAACTTCACTTATATGGGTGATGTCTTAATTTTACATTATTAATTACAGCAGGACTGTTATGTTATACCATAAGATTCTGCACAAAAAAGGTTTGAACTACTTCTGTACTGCTGTACACCTCTACACAAAAGACGTCCCAATAATCCACCACGCTGGCTTTAGTTTTCAATGTCTTCGAGACGTTCCTCTTTCCACTACTTTTATAATGCATTATGCATAAATGCTTTAAGTAAAGTGTTACCAAATACTTTAATGCATTATACATAAAGGCTTCAAGTAAATCGTTACTAAATGTTTTACTGTATATGGGAAGTTGTCACAACTGTGTGGTTGAACACAAACAACGAGGAAGATGAAGATGAAGATACAGAACCGTTGACAGAAGTAAACATGATAGAAATAATTTATTCATCAAGAAATTAGGGATAAATATAACTCCAAACTCTACTTTGCTGTCATGAATGCACACAAATAGAATAACTCTACAATGGGATCCATACAGTAGCAGAAAAACAAAAAACATCAACTATCTCTGTCCACCTCTTTTTATATAGAGGTGGACAGACGACCACCACCACCACCATCTGAACTCTATAACTGAGTGTTCAACTCATTTCGATAGATAGGCTTCTTTCACTTCTACTTTTTTAAATAATTTAATAACATTATAGTTTACGTGAATAAAAACAGCTTTCTGAGATTTCAGGAAAAAAATCTAAAATTAATTTCAAAGCTAACCAAGTTTATTCAAGGATATAAAATTACTTCATGAACACAGAAAATAAAAACAAATTATTTGATTTAATTTAATTTCAAGTCTACTATGCAGTCATGAAACCCTCACCGTCAAAAAATGTATGGTTTACTGTTTTAAATAACACTTCCTCTATAGTGGGTTTATCTTTTATCTTTCATCTTTCATCCATCAGCGATGTTCCTCTAGCTCTCTTAAAGACCCATGGAGATCGCTGCAGAGTGACGGAAGTCCAAAGATCTGCGCTTTCTACGTCTAAGTCCAGGGCTGCATGACTGAAGATGACAAAATGTTACATTACTTTCACAAATTCTACAGTGTTATTTTCATTGTGTTTTCTTTCATAATCATAATATTCATAGAGTAATTTATCTGGAGTTTACTGTTAAAGCAATGCAAGTGCTGGATCAAAAATAGATAAAAAAATGCTATGATTATTGAATATTTTACCTGTGCACATCTTCCATTCTGCACTAGGCAGAGGTGAACCTGACAGTGCAAAAAGATGCGATCAGGAGCTCCTGTGAAGCTGAACATCATGAAGGAGAAACGGCTTGTTGTGTCAATGCCATTCTGTAGAACCTCCACTGTTCCATCCTCAGGGTTGGGACATCTAGAAATAAAATGTGAATAAAACCACACTTACTTCTCAAATTATTTCACAGTTTTCCCTTTTTGAGAGATGACAATAAAAGTTATCAGTTAATCGTGGAAATGTCAAGTCAGTTACTCACTCTCTAATAATCAGATTCCAGCGAATGTGATATTTGCTATCATTAACTGGTGTGGCCCAGCAGTTGTCCAGAACTGTTGCAATCTGACTTCTATCCACTCCTTCCACCACAACCGCCACGTGCATCTGCTGGTTCACCTGCACTTGAATGTCCCCCTCATAAGGGTGGGTAAACTGTGCATCCATGTAAGGAATCATGTAGATCTGGTATGCACCCTGGCCAGAAATGTCTATGTTTATCACACTGTGGGAAAAAATGTAGAAGTTACATAACACAATGGGGGGAAAATGTAAGCAAAGAATGAACAGCAATGGTCATGACAAGATTATAGAAAATTAGCAACAACCACTTATAGTACAACTGCACAGTAAGGTTGGGAAGCATTAAGAATTCAATTCCACAAAATGATTCTGAATCACAGCGGATTTGCTTACCAATAGTCAATATTTAGAATATAACATATTAAGAAATTTATCTGTCACCAGCAACATTAATGGGGCTTCATGAAATTTTGCTGAAAATTATCAAGAAAACAGAATCTTGACTTTTATTATAAAGTTGTCTCATAATAATTCCTCAGTTTCCTGTTTCTTTGTACAATGTGCATCCCTAACGTGTATGTTTATAAACTGGTGGATGTGGTAGCTATTGCCTCACTGGGTACTACAATCTTTGCTTAAAGGACAAGATTTTTAGTAGACCAAACTCGCTTAATAGGGAACCGGCAACACAAAGGGGAGAAAAACACTCAAGACAACTGTAAGACTTAAAAAGGTAAGAAAGTATTTTATTTATTTATTATTATTTTTTGTATAATGTAGTAAAAACTTAAAAGAATGGAAAAAAGAAAAAGAACAGACAAACAATAAACTGAGAAAAATATCTGGTAACACTTTAGAATAATGGTCATTAGTTAACGTTAGTTAACTACATTAGTTAACATGAACTAATAATGAACTGCACTTATAAAGCATTTATTTATCTTTGTTAATGTTAATTTCAACATTTACTAATGCTTTATTAAAATCTTGTTAACATTAGTCAATGCAGTAGTATTTATATTAACTAACGTTAACAAAGATGAACAAATACAGTAACAAATGTATTGCTCATGGTTAGTTCATGTTAGTTAATACATTAACTAATGTTAACTAATGACCATTATTCTAAAGTGTTACCATATATCTTAAGCCGCGTTTCCACCGCAGGAACTTTCCCCAGGAACTAGGAACTTTGGGGTGGTACTCGGTGTGTTTCGACCGCAGAAACTTTTTTTGTTTTGGAACACATTCAAAAGGTTATTCATAACCTTAAGGCTAACATAGTCATACTAAAAGCTAAAAAACTTTATTTTGATTTCAGTTGGCTTTTAAGTAATATTCACTAATACTCACAATGCTTTATAAAACCCAGTTTAGTTAAACCCCTATTATGTAATCCTATCTAATTCAGGCACACACAACTTGTAGTTAACAGGCACTATAATTTGCCCTCTAGTTTTCTTTTCCTTTAAATCTTCCATATTGTATATATTTTTGCAAAGAGCTGTTATATTTAATTTGCTCTGTCAAAGTTCAAGCTAGAGTAATTCTTAATCAAATATCTTTATGGACTGTTAATTTGCTTGGTTCACCACAAGGTGAATTTGTATTTTAGAACCAACATTATTTTACTGACTTATTTCCTTTGGGAACACTTGAAAAGTGTTGAAACAACAACAACAACCACAACAACATCAACAACAAACAAAAACAATAAATATATAGCTGCAAGTAGCAATTTTCAGGGCCAAGCACAATAAGGAAAAAAAGGAGGAACAACTCATATCGAGTTTCGTAAAACAATATGCTAATGGGAATATCAAAAAAAAAAAAATTTGGATATCATTCGACTCAGCATGAAGCACTGAATCAGAAGAAGAGTTTTATGATTTTGGGGCAAACCATTCAGACGTTACAAGCAAAAAAGGCATTTTTTATATCTCCTGACCAGTAAGTGGCACTGTGCCAAAACGCTGCATGTAGCTTCAAGTCATGCTTGGGATGACAAGTACCAAGTTTGGTGTGATTGCGGAGTGTTGCGGAGATATAGCCTCACGTCCAATTTGGCATGCTTTTCGTTGAATTTGTTTGAGTGTTATTCAAGAACGGTTGGGTTTATCAAAAAGTTTTTGATAACTTTTGTGCCAGCATGGTCTGTAGATGGTCTGATAAAATGTTCGTGAAAATCGGACAAACTGTCTAGGAGGAGTCCAAAAAAGTAGGGTTTTTCAAATTTTCATAACAGAATGCCAATTTGAACAACATCACAGGGTGCATTCGAATCGTTCTGAGCCACGCAATCAGAGGAAAAAGGAAAGTTTTGTTTCTAGCCCTTATGGTTCAAAAGTTATTAGCATAAATGCATGTGAAACTTTGGACAGTTGCTGGCGCTAGAGGAATTGAGTTGGAAATGGTGAATGTTTGGACTGTCTCAGTGTGCCAAATTTCACAACTTTTTACCATACGGTTCTATGGGCTGCCATTGACTTCCAGAGCAGAAGAAGCGAAAGAATAATAAAAAGAAGAAAACTAACGGATATAATAGGGGCCAAACACCTTCGGTGAACAAAAACATGCACAGCAATGTTTGTTACAAATCAACTCAACTAGCAAAAAGGGTGTTCTTAAACAGTATAGAAAGAATTCCCAACCCTACTGCAGAGCATCTATGGTTCCTATGCATCTATGGATATCTATGATCTAATTTAACAGAATGATGAAGCCAACCAAATGTTTAAAATGTATGCTACATTACCAGTCGCACAGCAATTACAAAGCTTATATATTTATATTTAGAGGTTCCTACCTCTGTTCAGCTTGGATGTCCTTGGGCATAGAGAGAGTCTGGATCAGAGGGTACGCACAAGAAAATGTAATATTCATCCATCTCAGTCTTGTAATAACTCCCGTCGGCAAGATAGAACGAATGGAGTTTTGGTAGATGAAGTGAGTGCCATTACTCTGTGAGGACAGTAACCAATATCAATCTCAAGTCAGTTTACGAATCGTCACAGATATTTATAGATTCAAATAGATCATCGATAGTAGCACTGGTAAGGAAAGGGTAATGAACCAAGCATTACCGATAAAGTGGTACCACAGACGTGGCCTTTATTGTCAAAATGAAACAGAACTCTGCCATCTTCAACAGTCCCTATGCATTTTGGATCATTTAGGTGCAGGATCTCAGGAGGAAAATAAGATTCGAAGAGTTGGCAGCGGGAAAGCGATATGGTGCCAGTGCTGCTGGAACAGAACTCTGTGGCATCTAAACAGAAAGAGGATTCAGTGTATATTAACCCTAATTAGCCCGTATTGCCATTTGTGTTGATCCAATTTATTTCCAGTGCAGTACATCTGCTACAGCAAACTTACCAAAGTTTTCAGGATTAGGTTTTTGTCCTCCCAAGCAACCACAGCCATAGCCATCTCTAAAACGGCAAATCTCATTTCCAGCGCAGTTTAAGGTGTCACAAACTACATGTAAAGAGAGGAAAAATCAGAATATCATAGTAGCTAAGGTAAAATCCATAGGTGGGATTAAAATCCATCCCCGTCCTGTCCCCTTTCCCATAAAAATCTTAATCTCTGTGCCCAGGATACCTTTCACAATATTTCAATTTGATTTCCGTTGGCATATATTGCACCATAGCATTTAAAAAATACATTTAGTACACATTAATGAAATAAAAAGGACAAAGACATGACGAACAACATATTTTGACTACTGAAAAAGGCAGAACAAACTGCAATGATTTTTTTGAAAATCTTTTGAAAATATCTCTGAAACAATCATCATTATAACATTGTTGCAATGAAAAAAAAAAAAAAAAAAGATTTAATAATGTACCATTACCTTGTGACCTGTTTTCGCTAAACCAGAATGCATATACGTACATATAGGCTGTCGATTTAACAAGTTAATTCGATTAATTAGTTACGGAAAAAAATGACGCGTTAAAATTATTAACGCATTTCATGCACTGTGAGGCAACAACTCACTGTGTATTGAAGCCTATAGAATGCAGTTAGAATGTCCATAAAATTCAAGATACGAGGCAAAAATGTTTTAGTCTCTTACACTGGCCATGTTTGTTGTGGTCCGCGTGCCCGTTTCGAACTAAACTGCCAGCGTGAAAACACCCTAACATTTAAAGTATAAAGACAAAGCAGAACTGTTCGTCTCCGACTCAGACAGCAATACACAGTGGTATTTCATTTCTGAATCCGCATTTTGGACGAATCGGGTGAACCAATGATTCAATGGACCACAAGAGATTTTCACAAGACAAGAGCCATTTACTTCACTCCTGAATGAATCAACCATTTGAACGAATTGAATGAATAAATGACTCAATGACTTGCTCCATTAGACATTTACCACCACCTACTGGCAGTTTTAGTGTCTTATTTAGTGTACATATTTACATATTAATAAAAACAAACATTTTGGGTGTAGTTAACGAAATATTTTAAGTATTTCACACCACAAATGGATAACACACACTATATGGTCAAAAATATTGAGACACCTGACCATTAGGAAAACTTACACCAGTGTTTCTCAACCCTGGACCCTCAACACTGCACATTTTGTGTCTCCTCTGTCTGACCACCCATTTCTTATCCTGGAGTCTCTTATAATGAGCTGATAAGTTGAATCAGATGTGTTGGTTAAACTTTATAAAAAGTGTACAGTAATAAAGTACTTATCATTAACAAACTATTAGTTTATAGTTTATATACTATAATCTCTACATTGTTAATATATTAAAAGGTTATATACAAATAGTGAGTTCTTGCGAGTACAGAATTTCAGGAGGAAAACACGGGCCAAAAAAAAAGAAAGAAAAAACAAGCGATAAAAGCATTGCTTATGCACGTTGTAGTCTTTGACAAAAACACAATTTTTTCAGCTTTTTGTTCAAAATGTTGCTTTATTATTAAACTTACTTATATAAAAAAGAATGCATGAAGCTAGAAAAAAAGGCCAAATTTTAAGGTTAAATAATTTCGAATTTTGAAAATACCAGTAAAATGACTACCGCAAACCTTAGTATATCACGGTGCATAATTTATTTAAATACTCATATCCCATAAATGTTGTGTCTCAAAGGGAAACTCCTATAAATGCACATATAATAAGGTTAGCCGCAAAACGTGTCCACACATTTTCATTACTAATTTTTCACTACATGTCTTTATCTTGACAGTAATATTTTAATGCCAAAGACAATGCAGACACAGGGAGAACAGGGAAACTCCACATAGTTTGCACAGTTGGCTCAGCCAGGACTCGAACCAGGGAACTTCTTGATGTGAGACAACAGTGCTACCCACTGAGCCACTGTGCCACCCTGCAAATAAACATCTCTGTGGTAAATAGCGATCTATCATCGGTTTCAATTGTGGTTTTTAACCTCACTCATTGCTGGGTACAGTAATCCTGGTGCTTTTCACAAATACTGTTCTAGAAGTATTTAAAATATGCTCTTTTATCTCTGTCTTGAAGCCCTCAGGTCTCAAACATCACCTCAGATTGTGACCTAGTTTCTCCATCTCATTTCTTCAGCCAGTATAATTAATTTATACTTGTTTTCAATCAGAATAATTTAAAACAAACTAGTACATGTACAAGTATCAACATAACAAGAAAAATGAAAACAAAAGAAGTACTTTGCAGGGGCCATACAGAGAATGCTAAAAAATGAATTAAAATAAATGACATTACCATTGTAAACCTGAAAAACCCAGCGACCATTAACATTGACATTGCTGTTGGATGACAATTCAGAGGACGTCAGTAAGGAAATAGAAGATGAGTGTGCAGAGTCCACAGTGCCATAGTGAGCCTGCAAAAAAAAAAAAATAATAATAATAATTTTTTTTTATAAACCCCGGATTCCGTAAATTGACAGTTTGTTAACTGATTCTCTGTTCAATTGCAATAACACTTTGATACTTACAAGCCATTGTTGTCTTGTTTCTGCAATGTTGCCATAATTGAAGAGGATGAAGGAATGGTCACCATTAGAGAGCAAAACTAATTGAAAAGTAACTACCTTCAAAACACAGATGAACAACATTCAGAATCATTCAAAGTAAAATACACAGTACTGGATATCTATATTGATAGAGTACTGACAATTAAAAATTAGGTCTTACCCCTTCACCAGAGGAGTATGGCACACTGTCCCAGGTAGCCACAAAGGTTGATGTTGTGTTAAAAGGAATGGGAAGGTTAGGAAAATATTGATTAACAGCTGCAGTGACTTGCGCCAGTACAGCACTGCTTGTATCCTCTCTGTAGGAGATAGTTCCTCCACGTCTATTGTCAAGGTGAGTCCAAAGAGGAGCAATGAAGTCTCTTCCACAATTCAGAATGGGAATGTATGTGGACAGTTGCTCAGTAAATGTTAGAAGGCCATTGTTGTTCACCTAAAATTTAGACAAAACATTTTTGTGTAAGGGGAATATATAATGACAGAATAAAGAGGTAGAATGAGCCACATTTTCTACTAGTTAATTCTATGAATAAAAAGATCTCTGAATTTAACAATTACAAAAACTTGTATATTAGGATATAAAAAAATTCTGAATAAAGTAAAGCTAGATCTTTAACTTGGGACACTTGAGATTTTAGATGCAAGTAGATTAAAACATATGTAAAACAACAACTAAAAATGCTTACAAAGATCTGTTTGTATATGCGTCCAAAATATTTCAAAGGCTGCTGCAATATAATGGCTTCGGAGCTTCCATTATCCAAACGGGGGGTTACTATTTCTCCATTCCCAAATGGTAGGAAATTAGCTGGCACTAGGAAAAATGTAAGTGACAAGGAATCCTTTAGTTCTTCCAAGAAACATAATCTCTCTCTCACACACACACACACACACACACACACACACACACACACACACACACACACACACACACACACACACACACACACACACACACACACACACACACACACACACACACACACACACACACACACACACACACACACACACACACACACACACACACACACACACACACACACACACACACACACACACACACTGCCCCTGCCCCTAAACCTACCCATCACAGGAAACTGTGCAGTTCACTTTCTGTGAAAAAAACCTCATTCTGTATGATTTATAAGCATTTTGAAAAAGTGAGGACATGGGGAACATCCTCATATTTCAGCCTCTTTTTGTAATACCTGTGTCATACCCATGTCATTATACACATTTGTGTCCTGATATTTCACAAAAACATACATCCCCCACACACACACACACACAAACACACACACACACACACACACACACACACACACACACACACACACACACACACACACACACACACACACACACACACACACACACACACACACACACACACACACGCACGCACGCACGCACGCACGCACGCACGCACGCACGCACGCACACACACACACACACACACACACACACACACACACACACACACGCTGCACTGGTTAAAAGTTTTAAAGGGGAATTCACTAAGAATGAATTGTGCTCGTTTATTCTGCTGTCTACTTTTATGTGTCACATATGATTTTAGCACCCAATTCACAACATGATGAATAAGACGGTAATGGAGCTCGAGTATTATGGCCACAAAATGACTGCCCATCAGAATTTGCCCAGGGCAGTTCCTCAGATGCAGGATGCTTCAGAGTGGAGATAACAGCAGACTACTACAATCTGGTAGATTTTTCAAGGACTGCGATCCAGCACCTGAATTGTCTTTTTAAAAGGCTGAAAGTGCACTCAACTACACAGTGCCGGGTAAACCTCAACTGGATATAAGTTTCAGGCTTTGTGTTCAAACACGACATGCTGCAGTGGCACAAACATTTAGTGAATTCACCCCTGAGCACCTTGACATAACCAATAATATAACTTGTTGGCTTACAGTTTGGTGAACCATCAACATGGAAAGACCAGCAAGCATTCACATTGATATTACTGCTTGACAAGAGTTCTGGGACACTGGATGCTGGAATTGTGAAAGAACTGATAGAGTCCACAGTGTAATAACCAGCCTGTAGGAGAAAACAAGATAGTTTATGTTCTCACTCTATTAATAAAAGAAAGAGATAGAGAGGAGAGGGGGGATGGGGGCCCTTTTTTCTGCATTCAGATTAGATTTAGATTTATTCTTTATTGTCCTCAGTAGAAGAAATTCATTTCCACAGACTGTACCAGAAACAACATTCAACACGTATAACATCAACATACCTACAGAATACACAGAACACATATTTTGGTCACATAAGTAAACAAACAAAGATAGCATCAGTAGCAAAGACTGTATAAACCTGAAATTATACATTATTTAAATTCAGTGCTCTTATAGCTGAGAGTACAAAACTCTTTCCTAGGCGTGATTTCTTATGAGGCAGCTGTCTGTATCTGCGGCCAGAGGGAAGAAGAGTGAAACATGAGTTGAGAGGGTGACTAGGATTTAGTATAATAGTATTTGTATTTGCTCTACGAAGGATAGCAGTGTCAATAAGAGCTGACAAATTGGGAGTTGGGAGACAAATTATTTTTGAAGAGGTGATGGTAATTTTAAGTAACTTGTTTCTGTTGGTCAAAGAGAGCATGGTGAAATAACAAGTGGCACAGTAAAGAAGGATAGATTCAATGATACTATGATAAAGACGAAGCAAAAAGTGTGGTTTAACTGATAAAGTCCTAAGTTTACGTATGACAAAGAGTCTTTGTTGGCAGCGTCTATGAATGTCCATGATGTGTTGATCAAAGCTTAGTTTATTGTCCATGGTAATGCCATGGTACTTAAAGCAATTTAGACAATTAAAGCATTCATGAGCAATTCCTTTTAAATGGTATATTTGTTTTTGTCATTTGTACTGTGCACAAGAAGCAGTAGGCTACTTCTCTTACCTGCCAAGGTAGATCTGTTTCTGCAACATCTCCATAATAGATCAGGATGAATGAGCGATGAACATTGTAGGCTAAAACCACTTGGAAAGACGCATCCTTCAAAACACCAATAGACAGCATTCAAAACCTTCCAAACAAACCAGACTGACCATTCATTGAAAACCAAAGATTACTATAGGCCTTACCCCTCCGCCATTAGAGTATGGCACGCTGTCCCATGTAGCGACAAAAGCTGAAGTAGCAGCAAAAGGTATGTTTGGGAAGTATTGCCTAACAGCTGCAGTGACTTGTGCCAGTACAGCACTGCTTGTATCCTCTCTATAGGAGATAGTTCCTCCACGTCTATTGTCAAGGCGAGTCCAAAGAGGAGCAATGATGTCTCTTCCGGAATCCAGGGAGTGGTTGTAGGCAGACAGTGGCTCGGTAAACGTTAGATGGCCGTTGTTGTTCACCTAAATTGTAGGACCACAATTTTCAAAAAGATTTTTAAAGAGAATTCTGAAGAAATTGGGGGTACATAAATAACTTGCAACTGAATGTTTCTATGGGGGTGGAAGTTGACGCTTACAAAGATCTGATTGTATGTGCGTCCAAAGTATTTGAAAGGTTGCTTCAAGAAAATGACATCAGAGCTTCCATCATCGGCAGTGGGGTTCACTTTTTCTCCATCCCCAGAAGCCAGGAAACTAGTTGGCACTAAGGAAAGGATAGGTGAAAAGGAATGATTTAGCTCTGCTAAAGAAAAACAAGCCCATAAATGATACAGGTCAGGCTTGAGCTTCTGGTTGCATTGGCTTACAGTTTGGTGAGCCATCAACATGGAAAGAGCTGCGACCATTCACATTGATATTGCTGCTGGATGAGAGTTCTGGGGCACTGGTTACTGGAATTGTGAAAGAATTGACAGAGTCCGCCGTGTTGTAACCCGCCTGTAGAAGTAGAGAAAATTAATCGTTTTTAGGCCCTCAACCTGTTCCAGATATAACTGTCTTTTGCTAGAATGTATGGGATGAAGTGAGGCAAGGGCAATTCCTTGTAATTTCTACCATTTGCAAAAACAACAAGGACCTGTCTCCACTCACCAGCCAAATCTGTTCTGTTTCTGCAATGGCTCCATAGTTGATCAGGATGAAAGTGCGACGAACATTGGAGACTAAAACCATTTGGAAAGTAACCACCTTCAAAATACCAAAAGACAGCATTAAAAACCTTCACCCTACACAGGACAACACTAGATCATCGTAAAAAAATGATTAGATCTTACCCCTCCACCATTAGAGTATGGCACATTGTCCCAGGTAGCAACAAAAGCTGATGAAGCAGTAAATGTTATGTTGGGGAAGTAGTTCTTAACAGCTGCAGTGACTTGCGCCAGTACAGCACTGCTTGTATCCTCTCTGTAGGAGATAGTTCCTCCACGTCTATTGTCAAGGTGAGTCCAAAGAGGAGCAATGAAGTCTCTTCCACAATTCAGAAGGGGGATGTGGTCGGACAGTTGCTCAGTAAATGTCAGAAGGCCATTGTTATTCACCTAAAATTTAGCATAAAACATGTTTGTGTGTTGTAAGAGGAAATCTACTGACAGAATTAAGAAGTAGAATTTGCCACAATTTCTACTAGTTGATTTTACGAATCAAAGGTCCTCAGAATTTCACAATTACAAAAACTTGTACTTTAGGACATGGGCGTCGGAACCATTGTATGTGGATGGGACAAGACCCACCCACTTTTTACGATCAATGATATTGGACCCACTCACTTTTATCATCTCTAACATTCAGCATGTCTGTTTACCTACCCCTAACCGATAAACACTTATTATTAAACACGTTAGACACTTTATTTCCACTTTTTTAATATTTTCTTCATTTTTATTGAAAATAAATGCCTTTCCGATCTGATATGTGATGGGAAAAGGGAGAAGATTGAGCTCGGCGAAAGGCGGACTCGAACCGCGGGTCGATTTGTGTCAAAACTAGATGCCGTGCGTCTTACCCCTACACTACTGCCACTCTCATTGATATGGCGATTTCCATAATTTTGTCTTTCCGAACTATACGTTTAGCAAGCAAAGCGGTATATTTGTACTTAATGTAATTGACATCTACTCCAGTAAAAAAATTCTGAGGACCCACCCACATTTGTTTTGCTTCCGACGCCCATGCTTTAGGATATCAAAGTATGAACAAAGTAAAGCAAATATTTACACTCATTTAAAGAGACTTGTGATTTTAGTTGCAAGTATATGAAACAATTCACTAATTATGCAAAACAACATCTAAGCAATGCTTACAAAGGTCTTGCTGTGTGTGCGTCCAAAATATTTCAAAGGCTGCTGCAATATAATGGCTTCGGAGCTTCCATTATCCAAACGGGGGGTTACTATTTCTCCATTCCCAAATGGTAGGAAATTAGCTGGCACTAGGAAAAATGTAAGTGACAAGGAATCCTTTAGTTCTTCCAAGAAACATAATCTCACACACACACACACACACACACACACACACACACACACACACACACACACACACACACACACACACACACACACACACACACACACACACACACACACACACACACACACACACACACACACACACACACACACACACACACACACACACACACACACACGCTGAACTGGTTAAAAGTTTGACCCCACTTTATATTTGGTGGCCTTAACTACTATGTACTTACATAAAAAAATAAGTACAATGTACTTACTGTGTTTATATTGTAGTGCAAAACACTTTTGCTGATATTGAGGTGGGATATGGGTAGGGTTAGGAACAGGTGTGGAGGTATGGGTAAGTTTAAGGGTAGGGTTAGGTGTAAGGTAAGGGTCAACAATGTAATTACAAATGTAACTACAGAAATGAATTACAGATGTAATTACATACAGGTATTTTTAAAAATGTAAGTAAAATGTAAAGACATGTATGTACACAATAAATGCATTGTATCAAATTATTAATTAAAATATTAGTACATAGTAGTTAGGGCCACCTAATATAAAGTGGGTCCAAAAGTTTTAAAGGGGAATTCACTAAGAATAAATTGTGCTCGTTTATACTGCTGAAAGTCCACCTGAATTGGCTTTTTAAAAGGCTGAGAGTGCACTCAACTACACGGTGCCGGGTAAACCTCAACTGGATATAAGTTTCAGGTTTTGTGTTCAAACACGACATGCTGCAGTGGCACAAACATTTAGTGAATTCACCCCTGAGAACCTTGACATAACCAATAATATAACTTGTCGGCTTACAGTTTGGTGAACCATCAACATGGAAAGACCAGCAAGCATTCACATTGATATTACTGCTTGACAAGAGTTCTGGGACACTGGATGCTGGAATTGTGAAAGAACTGATAGAGTCCACAGTGTAATAACCAGCCTGTAGGAGAAAACAAGATAGTTTATGTTCTCACTCTATTAATAAAAGAAAGAGATAGAGAGGAGAGGGGGGATGGGGGCCCTTTTTTCTGCATTCAGATTAGATTTAGATTTATTCTTTATTGTCCTCAGTAGAAGAAATTCATTTCCACAGACTGTACCAGAAACAACATTCAACACGTATAACATCAACATACCTACAGAATACACAGAACACATATTTTGGTCACATAAGTAAACAAACAAAGATAGCATCAGTAGCAAAGACTGTATAAACCTGAAATTATACATTATTTAAATTCAGTGCTCTTATAGCTGAGAGTACAAAACTCTTTCCTAGGCGTGATTTCTTATGAGGCAGCTGTCTGTATCTGCGGCCAGAGGGAAGAAGAGTGAAACATGAGTTGAGAGGGTGACTAGGATTTAGTATAATAGTATTTGTATTTGCTCTACGAAGGATAGCAGTGTCAATAAGAGCTGACAAATTGGGAGTTGGGAGACAAATTATTTTTGAAGAGGTGATGGTAATTTTAAGTAACTTGTTTCTGTTGGTCAAAGAGAGCATGGTGAAATAACAAGTGGCACAGTAAAGAAGGATAGATTCAATGATACTATGATAAAGACGAAGCAAAAAGTGTGGTTTAACTGATAAAGTCCTAAGTTTACGTATGACAAAGAGTCTTTGTTGGCAGCGTCTATGAATGTCCATGATGTGTTGATCAAAGCTTAGTTTATTGTCCATGGTAATGCCATGGTACTTAAAGCAATTTAGACAATTAAAGCATTCATGAGCAATTCCTTTTAAATGGTATATTTGTTTTTGTCATTTGTACTGTGCACAAGAAGCAGTAGGCTACTTCTCTTACCTGCCAAGGTAGATCTGTTTCTGCAACATCTCCATAATAGATCAGGATGAATGAGCGATGAACATTGTAGGCTAAAACCACTTGGAAAGACGCATCCTTCAAAACACCAATAGACAGCATTCAAAACCTTCCAAACAAACCAGACTGACCATTCATTGAAAACCAAAGATTACTATAGGCCTTACCCCTCCGCCATTAGAGTATGGCACGCTGTCCCATGTAGCGACAAAAGCTGAAGTAGCAGCAAAAGGTATGTTTGGGAAGTATTGCCTAACAGCTGCAGTGACTTGTGCCAGTACAGCACTGCTTGTATCCTCTCTATAGGAGATAGTTCCTCCACGTCTATTGTCAAGGCGAGTCCAAAGAGGAGCAATGATGTCTCTTCCGGAATCCAGGGAGTGGTTGTAGGCAGACAGTGGCTCGGTAAACGTTAGATGGCCGTTGTTGTTCACCTAAATTGTAGGACCACAATTTTCAAAAAGATTTTTAAAGAGAATTCTGAAGAAATTGGGGGTACATAAATAACTTGCAACTGAATGTTTCTATGGGGGTGGAAGTTGACGCTTACAAAGATCTGATTGTATGTGCGTCCAAAGTATTTGAAAGGTTGCTTCAAGAAAATGACATCAGAGCTTCCATCATCGGCAGTGGGGTTCACTTTTTCTCCATCCCCAGAAGCCAGGAAACTAGTTGGCACTAAGGAAAGGATAGGTGAAAAGGAATGATTTAGCTCTGCTAAAGAAAAACAAGCCCATAAATGATACAGGTCAGGCTTGAGCTTCTGGTTGCATTGGCTTACAGTTTGGTGAGCCATCAACATGGAAAGAGCTGCGACCATTCACATTGATATTGCTGCTGGATGAGAGTTCTGGGGCACTGGTTACTGGAATTGTGAAAGAATTGACAGAGTCCGCCGTGTTGTAACCCGCCTGTAGAAGTAGAGAAAATTAATCGTTTTTAGGCCCTCAACCTGTTCCAGATATAACTGTCTTTTGCTAGAATGTATGGGATGAAGTGAGGCAAGGGCAATTCCTTGTAATTTCTACCATTTGCAAAAACAACAAGGACCTGTCTCCACTCACCAGCCAAATCTGTTCTGTTTCTGCAATGGCTCCATAGTTGATCAGGATGAAAGTGCGACGAACATTGGAGACTAAAACCATTTGGAAAGTAACCACCTTCAAAATACCAAAAGACAGCATTAAAAACCTTCACCCTACACAGGACAACACTAGATCATCGTAAAAAAATGATTAGATCTTACCCCTCCACCATTAGAGTATGGCACATTGTCCCAGGTAGCAACAAAAGCTGATGAAGCAGTAAATGTTATGTTGGGGAAGTAGTTCTTAACAGCTGCAGTGACTTGCGCCAGTACAGCACTGCTTGTATCCTCTCTGTAGGAGATAGTTCCTCCACGTCTATTGTCAAGGTGAGTCCAAAGAGGAGCAATGAAGTCTCTTCCACAATTCAGAAGGGGGATGTGGTCGGACAGTTGCTCAGTAAATGTCAGAAGGCCATTGTTATTCACCTAAAATTTAGCATAAAACATGTTTGTGTGTTGTAAGAGGAAATCTACTGACAGAATTAAGAAGTAGAATTTGCCACAATTTCTACTAGTTGATTTTACGAATCAAAGGTCCTCAGAATTTCACAATTACAAAAACTTGTACTTTAGGACATGGGCGTCGGAACCATTGTATGTGGATGGGACAAGACCCACCCACTTTTTACGATCAATGATATTGGACCCACTCACTTTTATCATCTCTAACATTCAGCATGTCTGTTTACCTACCCCTAACCGATAAACACTTATTATTAAACACGTTAGACACTTTATTTCCACTTTTTTAATATTTTCTTCATTTTTATTGAAAATAAATGCCTTTCCGATCTGATATGTGATGGGAAAAGGGAGAAGATTGAGCTCGGCGAAAGGCGGACTCGAACCGCGGGTCGATTTGTGTCAAAACTAGATGCCGTGCGTCTTACCCCTACACTACTGCCACTCTCATTGATATGGCGATTTCCATAATTTTGTCTTTCCGAACTATACGTTTAGCAAGCAAAGCGGTATATTTGTACTTAATGTAATTGACATCTACTCCAGTAAAAAAATTCTGAGGACCCACCCACATTTGTTTTGCTTCCGACGCCCATGCTTTAGGATATCAAAGTATGAACAAAGTAAAGCAAATATTTACACTCATTTAAAGAGACTTGTGATTTTAGTTGCAAGTATATGAAACAATTCACTAATTATGCAAAACAACATCTAAGCAATGCTTACAAAGGTCTTGCTGTGTGTGCGTCCAAAATATTTCAAAGGCTGCTGCAATATAATGGCTTCGGAGCTTCCATTATCCAAACGGGGGGTTACTATTTCTCCATTCCCAAATGGTAGGAAATTAGCTGGCACTAGGAAAAATGTAAGTGACAAGGAATCCTTTAGTTCTTCCAAGAAACATAATCTCACACACACACACACACACACACACACACACACACACACACACACACACACACACACACACACACACACACACACACACACACACACACACACACACACACACACACACACACACACACACACACACACACACACACACACACACACACACACACACACACACACACACACACACACACACACACACACACACACACACACACACACACGCTGAACTGGTTAAAAGTTTGACCCCACTTTATATTTGGTGGCCTTAACTACTATGTACTTACATAAAAAAATAAGTACAATGTACTTACTGTGTTTATATTGTAGTGCAAAACACTTTTGCTGATATTGAGGTGGGATATGGGTAGGGTTAGGAACAGGTGTGGAGGTATGGGTAAGTTTAAGGGTAGGGTTAGGTGTAAGGTAAGGGTCAACAATGTAATTACAAATGTAACTACAGAAATGAATTACAGATGTAATTACATACAGGTATTTTTAAAAATGTAAGTAAAATGTAAAGACATGTATGTACACAATAAATGCATTGTATCAAATTATTAATTAAAATATTAGTACATAGTAGTTAGGGCCACCTAATATAAAGTGGGTCCAAAAGTTTTAAAGGGGAATTCACTAAGAATAAATTGTGCTCGTTTATACTGCTGAAAGTCCACCTGAATTGGCTTTTTAAAAGGCTGAGAGTGCACTCAACTACACGGTGCCGGGTAAACCTCAACTGGATATAAGTTTCAGGTTTTGTGTTCAAACACGACATGCTGCAGTGGCACAAACATTTAGTGAATTCACCCCTGAGAACCTTGACATAACCAATAATATAACTTGTCGGCTTACAGTTTGGTGAACCATCAACATGGAAAGACCAGCAAGCATTCACATTGATATTACTGCTTGACAAGAGTTCTGGGACACTGGATGCTGGAATTGTGAAAGAACTGATAGAGTCCACAGTGTAATAACCAGCCTGTAGGAGAAAACAAGATAGTTTATGTTCTCACTCTATTAATAAAAGAAAGAGATAGAGAGGAGAGGGGGGATGGGGGCCCTTTTTTCTGCATTCATGAGCAATTCCTTTTAAATGGTATATTTGTTTTTGTCATTTGTACTGTGCACAAGAAGCAGTAGGCTACTTCTCTTACCTGCCAAGGTAGATCTGTTTCTGCAACATCTCCATAATAGATCAGGATGAATGAGCGATGAACATTGTAGGCTAAAACCACTTGGAAAGAGGCCACCTTCAAAAAACAAACAGACAGCATTCAAACCTTCCAAACAAACCAGATGGACCATTCATTGAAAACCAAAGATTACTGTAGGCCTTACCCCTCCGCCATTAGAGTATGGCACGCTGTCCCATGTAGCGACAAAAGCCGAAGTAGCAGCAAAAGGTATGTTTGGGAAGTATTGGCTAACAGCTGCAGTGACTTGTGCCAGTACAGCACTGCTTGTATCCTCTCTATAGGAGATAGTTCCTCCACGTCTATTGTCAAGGCGAGTCCAAAGAGGAGCAATGATGTCTCTTCCGGAATCCAGGGAGTGGTTGTAGGCAGACAGTGGCTCGGTAAACGTTAGATGGCCGTTGTTGTTCACCTAAATTTTAGGACCACAATTTTCATAAAGATTTTAAAAAGAATTCTGAAGAAATTAGGGGTACATAAATAACTTGCAACTTAATGTTTTTATGGGGGTGGAAGTTGAAGCTTACAAAGATCTGATTGTATGTGCGTCCAAAGTATTTGAAAGGCTGCTTCAAGAAAATGACATCAGAGCTTCCATCATCGGCAGTGGGGTTCACTTTTTCTCCATCCCCAGAAGCCAGGAAACTAGTTGGCACTAAGAAAAGGATAGGTGAAAATAAATTATTTAGATCTGTTGAAGAAAAACAAGCCCAGAAAAGGTACAGGTCAGGCTTGAGCTTCTGGGCGCATTGGCTTACATTTCGGTGAGCCATCAACATGGAAAGAGCTGCGACCATTCACATTGATATTGCTGCTGGTTGAGAGTTCTGGGGCACTGGTTACTGGAATTGTGAAAGAATTGACAGAGTCCGCCGTGTTGTAACCCGCCTGTAGAAGTACAGTAAATTAATCGTTTTTAGGCCCTCAACCTGTTCCAGATATAACTGTCTTTTGCTAGAATGTATGGGATGAAGTGAGGCAAGGGCAATTCCTTGTAATTTCTACCATTTGCAAAAACAACAAGGACCTGTCTCCACTCACCAGCCAAATCTGTTCTGTTTCTGCAATGGCTCCATAGTTGATCAGGATGAAAGTGCGATGAACATTGGAGACTAAAACCAATTGGAAAGTAACCACCTTCAAAATACCAACAGATAGCATTAAAAACTTTCACCCTACACAGGACAACACTAGTTCAGCATTAAACAATGATTAGATCTTACCCCTCCACCATTAGAGTATGGCACACTGTCCCAGGTAGCAACAAAAGCTGATGAAGCAGTAAATGTTATGTTGGGGAAGTAGTTCTTAACAGCTGCAGTGACTTGCGCCAGTACAGCACTGCTTGTATCCTCTCTGTAGGAGATAGTTCCTCCACGTCTATTGTCAAGGTGAGTCCAAAGAGGAGCAATGAAGTCTCTTCCACAATTCAGAAGGGGGATGTGGTCGGACAGTTGCTCAGTAAATGTTAGAAGGCCATTGTTGTTCACCTAAAATTTAGCACAAAACATGTTTGTGTGTTGTAAGAGGAAATCTACTGACAGAATTAAGAAGTAGAATTTGCCACAATTTCTACTAGTTGATTCTACGAATCAAAGGTCCTCAGAATTTCACAATTACAAAAACTTGGACATTAGGATATCAAAGAATGAACAAAGTTAAGCAAGTAGTTACACTCATTTAAAGAGACTTGTGATTTTGGATGCAAGTAGATGAAACATGTCTCTAAATATGCAAAACAACATCTAAGCAATGCTTACAAAGGTCTTGTTGTGTGTGCGTCCAAAATATTTCAAAGGCTGCTGCAATATAATGGCTTCGGAGCTTCCATTATCCAAACGGGGGGTTACTATTTCTCCATTCCCAAATGGTAGGAAATTAGCTGGCACTAGGAAAAATGTAAGTGACAGGAATCCTTTAGTTCTTCCAAGAAACATAATCCCACACACACACACACACACACACACACATGCTGAACTGGTTACAAGTTTTAAAGGGGAATTCACTAAGAATGAATTGTGCGCGTTTATACTGCTGAAAGTGCACTCAATTACACGGTGCCGGTTAAAACCTCAACTGGATATAAGTTTCAGGTTTTGTGTTCAAACACGACATGCTGCAGTGACACAAATATTTTGTGAATTCACACCTGAGCACCTTGACATAACCAATAATATAACTTGTCGGCTTACAGTTTGGTGAACCATCAACATGGAAAGACCAGCAAGCATTCACATTGATATTACTGCTTGACAAGAGTTCTGGGACACTGGATGCTGGAATTGTGAAAGAACTGATAGAGTCCACAGTGTAATAACCAGCCTGTAGGAGAAAACAAAATAGTTTATGTTCTCACTCTATTAATAAAAGAAAGAGATAGAGAGGAGAGGGGGGGTGGGGGCCCTTTTTTCTGCATTCATGAGCAATTCCTTTTAAATGGTATATTTGTTTTTGTAATTTGTACTGTGCACAAGAAGCAGTAGGCTACTTCTCTTACCTGCCAAGGTAGATCTGTTTCTGCAACATCTCCATAATAGATCAGGATGAATGAGCGATGAACATTGTAGGCTAAAACCACTTGGAAAGAGGCCACCTTCAAAACACCAACAGACAGCATTCAAACCTTCCAAACAAACCAGACGGACCATTCATTGAAAACCAAAGATTACTATAGGCCTTACCCCTCTGCCTTTAGAGTATGGCACGCTGTCCCATGTAGCGACAAAAGCTGAAGTAGCAGCAAAAGGTATGTTTGGGAAGGATTGCCTAACAGCTGCAGTGACTTGTGCCAGTACAGCACTGCTTGTATCCTCTCTATAGGAGATAGTTCCTCCACGTCTATTGTCAAGGCGTGTCCAAAGAGGAGCAATGATGTCTCTTCCGGAATCCAGGGAGTGGTTGTAGGCAGACAGTGGCTCGGTAAACGTTAGATGGCCGTTGTTGTTCACCTACATTTTAGGGCCACAATTTTCAAAAAGATTTTAAAGAGAATTCTGAAGAAATTGGGGGCACATAAATAACTTGCAACTTAATGTTTCTATGGGGGTGGAAGTTGACGCTTACAAAGATCTGATTGTATGTGCGTCCAAAGTATTTGAAAGGCTGCTTCAAGAAAATGACATCAGAGCTTCCATCATCGGCAGTGGGGTTCACTTTTTCTCCATCCCCAGAAGCCAGGAAACTAGTTGGCACTAAGGAAAGGATAGGTGAAAATAAATTATTTAGATCTGTTGAAGAAAAACAAGCCCAGAAAAGGTACAGGTCAGGCTTGAGCTTCTGGTCGCATTGGCTTACATTTCGGTGAGCCATCAACATGGAAAGAGCTGCGACCATTCACATTGATATTGCTGCTGGATGAGAGTTCTGGGGCACTGGTTACTGGAATTGTGAAAGAATTGACAGAGTCCGCCGTGTTGTAACCCGCCTGTGGAAGTACAGAAAATTAATCGTTTTAGGCCCTCAACCTGTTCCAGATATAACTGTCTTTTGCTAGAATGTATGGGATGAAGTGAGGCAAAGGCAATTCCTTGTAATTTCTACCATTTGCAAAAACAACAAGGACCTGTCTCCACTCACCAGCCAAATCTGTTCTGTTTCTGCAATGGCTCCATAGTTGATCAGGATGAAAGTGCGATGAACATTGGAGACTAAAACCAATTGGAAAGTAACCACCTTCAAAATACCAAAAGACAGCATTAAATACTTTCACCCTACACAGGACAACACTAGGTCATCATTAAACAATGATTAGATCTTACCCCTCCACCATTAGAGTATGGCACACTGTCCCAGGTAGCAACAAAAGCTGATGAAGCAGTAAATGTTATGTTGGGGAAGTAGTTCTTAACAGCTGCAGTGACTTGCGCCAGTACAGCACTGCTTGTATCCTCTCTGTAGGAGATAGTTCCTCCACGTCTATTGTCAAGGTGAGTCCAAAGAGGAGCAATGAAGTCTCTTCCACAATTCAGAAGGGGGATGTGGTCGGACAGTTGCTCAGTAAATGTCAGAAGGCCATTGTTGTTCACCTAAAATTTAGCAAAAAAACATGTTTGTGTGTTGTAAGAGGAAATCTACTGACAGAATTAAGAAGTAGAATTTGCCACAATTTCTACTAGTTGATTCTACGAATCAAAGGTCCTCAGAATTTCACAATTACAAAAACTTGGATATTAGGATATCAAAGAATGAACAAAGTAAAGCAAGTAGTTACACTCATTTAAAGAGACTTGTGATTTTGGATGCAAGTAGATGAAACATGTCTCTAAATATGCAAAACAACATCTAAGCAATGCTTACAAAGGTCTTGTTGTGTGTGCGTCCAAAATATTTCAAAGGCTGCTGCAATATAATGGCTTCGGAGCTTCCATTATCCAAACGGGGGGTTACTATTTCTCCATTCCCAAATGGTAGGAAATTAGCTGGCACTAGGAAAAATGTAAGTGACAAGGAATCCTTTAGTTCTTCCAAGAAAAATAATCTCACAAACACGCACACACACGATGAACTGGTTACAAGTTTTAAAGGGGAATTCACTAAGAATAAATTGTGCTCATTTATACTGCTGAAAGTGCACCTAAATTGGCTTTTTAAAAGGCTGAAAGTGCACTCAACTACACGGTGCCGGGTAAACCTCAACTGGATATAAGTTTCAGGTTTTGTGTTCAAACACGACATGCTGCAGTGGCACAAACATTTAGTGAATTCACCCCTGAGCACCTTGACATAACCAATAATATAACTTGTCGGCTTACAGTTTGGTGAACCATCAACATGGAAAGACCAGCAAGCATTCACATTGATATTACTGCTTGACAAGAGTTCTGGGACACTGGATGCTGGAATTGTGAAAGAACTGATAGAGTCCACAGTGTAATAACCAGCCTGTAGGAGAAAACAAGATAGTTTATGTTCTCACTCTATTAATAAAAGAAAGAGATAGAGAGGAGAGGGGGGATGGGGGCCCTTTTTTCTGCATTCATGAGCAATTCCTTTTAAATGGTATATTTGTTTTTGTCATTTGTACTGTGCACAAGAAGCAGTAGGCTACTTCTCTTACCTGCCAAGGTAGATCTGTTTCTGCAACATCTCCATAATAGATCAGGATGAATGAGCGATGAACATTGTAGGTTAAAACCACTTGGAAAGAGGCCACCTTCAAAACACCAATAGACAGCATTCAAACCTTCCAAACAAACCAGACGGACCATTCATTGAAAACCAAAGATTACTATAGGCCTTACCCCTCCGCCATTAGAGTATGGCACGCTGTCCCATGTAGCGACAAAAGCTGAAGTAGCAGCAAAAGGTATGTTTGGGAAGTATTGCCTAACAGCTGCAGTGACTTGTGCCAGTACAGCACTGCTTGTATCCTCTCTATAGGAGATAGTTCCTCCACGTCTATTGTCAAGGCGAGTCCAAAGAGGAGCAATGATGTCTCTTCCGGAATCCAGGGAGTGGTTGTAGGCAGACAGTGGCTCGGTAAACGTTAGATGGCCGTTGTTGTTCACCTACATTTTAGGACCACAATTTTCAAAAAGATTTTAAAGAGAATTCTGAAGAAATTGGGGGCACATAAATAACTTGCAACTGAATGTTTCTATGAGGGTGGAAGTTGACGCTTACAAAGATCTGATTGTATGTGCGTCCAAAGTATTTGAAAGGCTGCTTCAAGAAAATGACATCAGAGCTTCCATCATCGGCAGTGGGGTTCACTTTTTCTCCATCCCCAGAAGCCAGGAAACTAGTTGGCACTAAGGAAAGGATAGGTGAAAAGAAATTATTTAGATCTGTTGAAGAAAAACAAGCCCAGAAAAGGTACAGGTCAGGCTTGAGCTTCTGGTCGCATTGGCTTACATTTCGGTGAGCCATCAACATGGAAAGAGCTGCGACCATTTACATTGATATTGCTGCTGGATGAAAGTTCTGGGGCACTGGTTACTGGAATTGTGAAAGAATTGACAGAGTCCGCCGTGTTGTAACCCGCCTGTGGAAGTACAGAAAATTAATCGTTTTAGGCCCTCAACCTGTTCCAGATATAACTGTCTTTTGCTAGAATGTATGGGATGAAGTGAGGCAAGGGCAATTCCTTGTAATTTCTACCATTTGCAAAAACAACAAGGACCTGTCTCCACTCACCAGCCAAATCTGTTCTGTTTCTGCAATGGCTCCATAGTTGATCAGGATGAAAGTGCGATGAACATTGGAGACTAAAACCAATTGGAAAGTAACCACCTTCAAAATACCAAAAGACAGCATTAAATACTTTCACCCTACACAGGACAACACTAGGTCATCATTAAACAATGATTAGATCTTACCCCTCCACCATTAGAGTATGGCACACTGTCCCAGGTAGCAACAAAAGCTGATGAAGCAGTAAATGTTATGTTGGGGAAGTAGTTCTTAACAGCTGCAGTGACTTGCGCCAGTACAGCACTGCTTGTATCCTCTCTGTAGGAGATAGTTCCTCCACGTCTATTGTCAAGGTGAGTCCAAAGAGGAGCAATGAAGTCTCTTCCACAATTCAGAAGGGGGATGTGGTCGGACAGTTGCTCAGTAAATGTCAGAAGGCCATTGTTGTTCACCTAAAATTTAGCAAAAAAACATGTTTGTGTGTTGTAAGAGGAAATCTACTGACAGAATTAAGAAGTAGAATTTGCCACAATTTCTACTAGTTGATTCTACGAATCAAAGGTCCTCAGAATTTCACAATTACAAAAACTTGGATATTAGGATATCAAAGAATGAACAAAGTAAAGCAAGTAGTTACACTCATTTAAAGAGACTTGTGATTTTGGATGCAAGTAGATGAAACATGTCTCTAAATATGCAAAACAACATCTAAGCAATGCTTACAAAGGTCTTGTTGTGTGTGCGTCCAAAATATTTCAAAGGCTGCTGCAATATAATGGCTTCGGAGCTTCCATTATCCAAACGGGGGGTTACTATTTCTCCATTCCCAAATGGTAGGAAATTAGCTGGCACTAGGAAAAATATAAGTGACAGGAATCCTTTAGTTCTTCCAAGAAAAATAATCTCACAAACACGCACACACACGATGAACTGGTTACAAGTTTTAAAGGGGAATTCACTAAGAATAAATTGTGCTCGTTTATACTGCTGAAAGTGCACCTGAATTGGCTTTTTAAAAGGCTGAAAGTGCACTCAACTACACGGTGCCGGGTAAACCTCAACTGGATATAAGTTTCAGGCTTTGTGTTCAAACACGACATGCTGCAGTGGCACAAACATTTAGTGAATTCACCCCTGAGCACCTTGACATAACCAATAATATAACTTGTCGGCTTACAGTTTGGTGAACCATCAACATGGAAAGACCAGCAAGCATTCACATTGATATTACTGCTTGACAAGAGTTCTGGGACACTGGATGCTGGAATTGTGAAAGAACTGATAGAGTCCACAGTGTAATAACCAGCCTGTAGGAGAAAACAAGATAGTTTATGTTCTCACTCTATTAATAAAAGAAAGAGATAGAGAGGAGAGGGGGGATGGGGGCCCTTTTTTCTGCATTCATGAGCAATTCCTTTTAAATGGTATATTTGTTTTTGTCATTTGTACTGTGCACAAGAAGCAGTAGGCTACTTCTCTTACCTGCCAAGGTAGATCTGTTTCTGCAACATCTCCATAATAGATCAGGATGAATGAGCGATGAACATTGTAGGCTAAAACCACTTGGAAAGAGGCCACCTTCAAAACACCAATAGACAGCATTCAAACCTTCCAAACAAACCAGACGGACCATTCATTGAAAACCAAAGATTACTGTAGGCCTTACCCCTCCGCCATTAGAGTATGGCACGCTGTCCCATGTAGCGACAAAAGCTGAAGTAGCAGCAAAAGGTATGTTTGGGAAGTATTGCCTAACAGCTGCAGTGACTTGTGCCAGTACAGCACTGCTTGTATCCTCTCTATAGGAGATAGTTCCTCCACGTCTATTGTCAAGGCGAGTCCAAAGAGGAGCAATGATGTCTCTTCCGGAATCCAGGGAGTGGTTGTAGGCAGACAGTGGCTCGGTAAACGTTAGATGGCCGTTGTTGTTCACCTACATTTTAGGACCACAATTTTCAAAAAGATTTTAAAGAGAATTCTGAAGAAATTGGGGGCACATAAATAACTTGCAACTGAATGTTTCTATGGGGGTGGAAGTTGACGCTTACAAAGATCTGATTGTATGTGCGTCCAAAGTATTTGAAAGGCTGCTTCAAGAAAATGACATCAGAGCTTCCATCATCGGCAGTGGGGTTCACTTTTTCTCCATCCCCAGAAGCCAGGAAACTAGTTGGCACTAAGGAAAGGATAGGTGAAAATAAATTATTTAGATCTGTTGAAGAAAAACAAGCCCAGAAAAGGTACAGGTCAGGCTTGAGCTTCTGGTCGCATTGGCTTACATTTCGGTGAGCCATCAACATGGAAAGAGCTGCGACCATTCACATTGATATTGCTGCTGGATGAGAGTTCTGGGGCACTGGTTACTGGAATTGTGAAAGAATTGACAGAGTCCGCCGTATTGTAACCCGCCTGTGGAAGTACAGAAAATTAATCGTTTTAGGCCCTCAACCTGTTCCAGATATAACTGTCTTTTGCTAGAATGTATGGGATGAAGTGAGGCAAGGGCAATTCCTTGTAATTTCTACCATTTGCAAAAACAACAAGGACCTGTCTCCACTCACCAGCCAAATCTGTTCTGTTTCTGCAATGGCTCCATAGTTGATCAGGATGAAAGTGCGATGAACATTGGAGACTAAAACCAATTGGAAAGTAACCACCTTCAAAATACCAAAAGACAGCATTAAATACTTTCACCCTACACAGGACAACACTAGGTCATCATTAAACAATGATTAGATCTTACCCCTCCACCATTAGAGTATGGCACACTGTCCCAGGTAGCAACAAAAGCTGATGAAGCAGTAAATGTTATGTTGGGGAAGTAGTTCTTAACAGCTGCAGTGACTTGCGCCAGTACAGCACTGCTTGTATCCTCTCTGTAGGAGATAGTTCCTCCACGTCTATTGTCAAGGTGAGTCCAAAGAGGAGCAATGAAGTCTCTTCCACAATTCAGAAGGGGGATGTGGTCGGACAGTTGCTCAGTAAATGTCAGAAGGCCATTGTTGTTCACCTAAAATTTAGCAAAAAAACATGTTTGTGTGTTGTAAGAGGAAATCTACTGACAGAATTAAGAAGTAGAATTTGCCTCAATTTCTACTAGTTGATTCTACGAATCAAAGGTCCTCAGAATTTCACAATTACAAAAACTTGGACATTAGGATATCAAAGAATGAACAAAGTAAAGCAAGTAGTTACACTCATTTAAAGAGACTTGTGATTTTGGATGCAAGTAGATGAAACATGTCTCTAAATATGCAAAACAACATCTAAGCAATGCTTACAAAGGTCTTGTTGTGTGTGCGTCCAAAATATTTCAAAGGCTGCTGCAATATAATGGCTTCGGAGCTTCCATTATCCACACGGGGGGTTACTATTTCTCCATTCCCAAATGGTAGGAAATTAGCTGGCACTAGGAAAAATGTAAGTGACAGGAATCCTTTAGTTCTTCCAAGAAAAATAATCTCACAAACACGCACACACACGATGAACTGGTTACAAGTTTTAAAGGGGAATTCACTAAGAATAAATTGTGCTCGTTTATACTGCTGAAAGTGCACCTGAATTGGCTTTTTAAAAGGCTGAAAGTGCACTCAACTACACGGTGCCGGGTAAACCTCAACTGGATATAAGTTTCAGGCTTTGTGTTCAAACACGACATGCTGCAGTGGCACAAACATTTAGTGAATTCACCCCTGAGCACCTTGACATAACCAATAATATAACTTGTCGGCTTACAGTTTGGTGAACCATCAACATGGAAAGACCAGCAAGCATTCACATTGATATTACTGCTTGACAAGAGTTCTGGGACACTGGATGCTGGAATTGTGAAAGAACTGATAGAGTCCACAGTGTAATAACCAGCCTGTAGGAGAAAACAAGATAGTTTATGTTCTCACTCTATTAATAAAAGAAAGAGATAGAGAGGAGAGGGGGGATGGGGGCCCTTTTTTCTGCATTCATGAGCAATTCCTTTTAAATGGTATATTTGTTTTTGTCATTTGTACTGTGCACAAGAAGCAGTAGGCTACTTCTCTTACCTGCCAAGGTAGATCTGTTTCTGCAACATCTCCATAATAGATCAGGATGAATGAGCGATGAACATTGTAGGCTAAAACCACTTGGAAAGAGGCCACCTTCAAAACACCAATAGACAGCATTCAAACCTTCCAAACAAACCAGACGGACCATTCATTGAAAACCAAAGATTACTATAGGCCTTACCCCTCCGCCATTAGAGTATGGCACGCTGTCCCATGTAGCGACAAAAGCTGAAGTAGCAGCAAAAGGTATGTTTGGGAAGTATTGCTTAACAGCTGCAGTGACTTGTGCCAGTACAGCACTGCTTGTATCCTCTCTATAGGAGATAGTTCCTCCACGTCTATTGTCAAGGCGAGTCCAAAGAGGAGCAATGATGTCTCTTCCGGAATCCAGGGAGTGGTTGTAGGCAGACAGTGGCTCGGTAAACGTTAGATGGCCGTTGTTGTTCACCTACATTTTAGGACCACAATTTTCAAAAAGATTTTAAAGAGAATTCTGAAGAAATTGGGGGCACATAAATAACTTGCAACTGAATGTTTCTATGAGGGTGGAAGTTGACGCTTACAAAGATCTGATTGTATGTGCGTCCAAAGTATTTGAAAGGCTGCTTCAAGAAAATGACATCAGAGCTTCCATCATCGGCAGTGGGGTTCACTTTTTCTCCATCCCCAGAAGCCAGGAAACTAGTTGGCACTAAGGAAAGGATAGGTGAAAATAAATTATTTAGATCTGTTGAAGAAAAACAAGCCCAGAAAAGGTACAGGTCAGGCTTGAGCTTCTGGTCGCATTGGCTTACATTTCGGTGAGCCATCAACATGGAAAGAGCTGCGACCATTCACATTGATATTGCTGCTGGATGAGAGTTCTGGGGCACTGGTTACTGGAATTGTGAAAGAATTGACAGAGTCCGCCGTGTTGTAACCCGCCTGTGGAAGTACAGAAAATTAATCGTTTTAGGCCCTCAACCTGTTCCAGATATAACTGTCTTTTGCTAGAATGTATGGGATGAAGTGAGGCAAAGGCAATTCCTTGTAATTTCTACCATTTGCAAAAACAACAAGGACCTGTCTCCACTCACCAGCCAAATCTGTTCTGTTTCTGCAATGGCTCCATAGTTGATCAGGATGAAAGTGCGATGAACATTGGAGACTAAAACCAATTGGAAAGTAACCACCTTCAAAATACCAAAAGACAGCATTAAATACTTTCACCCTACACAGGACAACACTAGGTCATCATTAAACAATGATTAGATCTTACCCCTCCACCATTAGAGTATGGCACACTGTCCCAGGTAGCAACAAAAGCTGATGAAGCAGTAAATGTTATGTTGGGGAAGTAGTTCTTAACAGCTGCAGTGACTTGCGCCAGTACAGCACTGCTTGTATCCTCTCTGTAGGAGATAGTTCCTCCACGTCTATTGTCAAGGTGAGTCCAAAGAGGAGCAATGAAGTCTCTTCCACAATTCAGAAGGGGGATGTGGTCGGACAGTTGCTCAGTAAATGTCAGAAGGCCATTGTTGTTCACCTAAAATTTAGCAAAAAAACATGTTTGTGTGTTGTAAGAGGAAATCTACTGACAGAATTAAGAAGTAGAATTTGCCACAATTTCTACTAGTTGATTCTACGAATCAAAGGTCCTCAGAATTTCACAATTACAAAAACTTGGATATTAGGATATCAAAGAATGAACAAAGTAAAGCAAGTAGTTACACTCATTTAAAGAGACTTGTGATTTTGGATGCAAGTAGATGAAACATGTCTCTAAATATGCAAAACAACATCTAAGCAATGCTTACAAAGGTCTTGTTGTGTGTGCGTCCAAAATATTTCAAAGGCTGCTGCAATATAATGGCTTCGGAGCTTCCATTATCCAAACGGGGGGTTACTATTTCTCCATTCCCAAATGGTAGGAAATTAGCTGGCACTAGGAAAAATGTAAGTGACAAGGAATCCTTTAGTTCTTCCAAGAAAAATAATCTCACAAACACGCACACACACGATGAACTGGTTACAAGTTTTAAAGGGGAATTCACTAAGAATAAATTGTGCTCATTTATACTGCTGAAAGTGCACCTAAATTGGCTTTTTAAAAGGCTGAAAGTGCACTCAACTACACGGTGCCGGGTAAACCTCAACTGGATATAAGTTTCAGGTTTTGTGTTCAAACACGACATGCTGCAGTGGCACAAACATTTAGTGAATTCACCCCTGAGCACCTTGACATAACCAATAATATAACTTGTCGGCTTACAGTTTGGTGAACCATCAACATGGAAAGACCAGCAAGCATTCACATTGATATTACTGCTTGACAAGAGTTCTGGGACACTGGATGCTGGAATTGTGAAAGAACTGATAGAGTCCACAGTGTAATAACCAGCCTGTAGGAGAAAACAAGATAGTTTATGTTCTCACTCTATTAATAAAAGAAAGAGATAGAGAGGAGAGGGGGGATGGGGGCCCTTTTTTCTGCATTCATGAGCAATTCCTTTTAAATGGTATATTTGTTTTTGTCATTTGTACTGTGCACAAGAAGCAGTAGGCTACTTCTCTTACCTGCCAAGGTAGATCTGTTTCTGCAACATCTCCATAATAGATCAGGATGAATGAGCGATGAACATTGTAGGTTAAAACCACTTGGAAAGAGGCCACCTTCAAAACACCAATAGACAGCATTCAAACCTTCCAAACAAACCAGACGGACCATTCATTGAAAACCAAAGATTACTATAGGCCTTACCCCTCCGCCATTAGAGTATGGCACGCTGTCCCATGTAGCGACAAAAGCTGAAGTAGCAGCAAAAGGTATGTTTGGGAAGTATTGCCTAACAGCTGCAGTGACTTGTGCCAGTACAGCACTGCTTGTATCCTCTCTATAGGAGATAGTTCCTCCACGTCTATTGTCAAGGCGAGTCCAAAGAGGAGCAATGATGTCTCTTCCGGAATCCAGGGAGTGGTTGTAGGCAGACAGTGGCTCGGTAAACGTTAGATGGCCGTTGTTGTTCACCTACATTTTAGGACCACAATTTTCAAAAAGATTTTAAAGAGAATTCTGAAGAAATTGGGGGCACATAAATAACTTGCAACTGAATGTTTCTATGAGGGTGGAAGTTGACGCTTACAAAGATCTGATTGTATGTGCGTCCAAAGTATTTGAAAGGCTGCTTCAAGAAAATGACATCAGAGCTTCCATCATCGGCAGTGGGGTTCACTTTTTCTCCATCCCCAGAAGCCAGGAAACTAGTTGGCACTAAGGAAAGGATAGGTGAAAAGAAATTATTTAGATCTGTTGAAGAAAAACAAGCCCAGAAAAGGTACAGGTCAGGCTTGAGCTTCTGGTCGCATTGGCTTACATTTCGGTGAGCCATCAACATGGAAAGAGCTGCGACCATTTACATTGATATTGCTGCTGGATGAAAGTTCTGGGGCACTGGTTACTGGAATTGTGAAAGAATTGACAGAGTCCGCCGTGTTGTAACCCGCCTGTGGAAGTACAGAAAATTAATCGTTTTAGGCCCTCAACCTGTTCCAGATATAACTGTCTTTTGCTAGAATGTATGGGATGAAGTGAGGCAAGGGCAATTCCTTGTAATTTCTACCATTTGCAAAAACAACAAGGACCTGTCTCCACTCACCAGCCAAATCTGTTCTGTTTCTGCAATGGCTCCATAGTTGATCAGGATGAAAGTGCGATGAACATTGGAGACTAAAACCAATTGGAAAGTAACCACCTTCAAAATACCAAAAGACAGCATTAAATACTTTCACCCTACACAGGACAACACTAGGTCATCATTAAACAATGATTAGATCTTACCCCTCCACCATTAGAGTATGGCACACTGTCCCAGGTAGCAACAAAAGCTGATGAAGCAGTAAATGTTATGTTGGGGAAGTAGTTCTTAACAGCTGCAGTGACTTGCGCCAGTACAGCACTGCTTGTATCCTCTCTGTAGGAGATAGTTCCTCCACGTCTATTGTCAAGGTGAGTCCAAAGAGGAGCAATGAAGTCTCTTCCACAATTCAGAAGGGGGATGTGGTCGGACAGTTGCTCAGTAAATGTCAGAAGGCCATTGTTGTTCACCTAAAATTTAGCAAAAAAACATGTTTGTGTGTTGTAAGAGGAAATCTACTGACAGAATTAAGAAGTAGAATTTGCCACAATTTCTACTAGTTGATTCTACGAATCAAAGGTCCTCAGAATTTCACAATTACAAAAACTTGGACATTAGGATATCAAAGAATGAACAAAGTTAAGCAAGTAGTTACACTCATTTAAAGAGACTTGTGATTTTGGATGCAAGTAGATGAAACATGTCTCTAAATATGCAAAACAACATCTAAGCAATGCTTACAAAGGTCTTGTTGTGTGTGCGTCCAAAATATTTCAAAGGCTGCTGCAATATAATGGCTTCGGAGCTTCCATTATCCAAACGGGGGGTTACTATTTCTCCATTCCCAAATGGTAGGAAATTAGCTGGCACTAGGAAAAATGTAAGTGACAGGAATCCTTTAGTTCTTCCAAGAAACATAATCCCACACACACACACACACACACACACACATGCTGAACTGGTTACAAGTTTTAAAGGGGAATTCACTAAGAATGAATTGTGCGCGTTTATACTGCTGAAAGTGCACTCAATTACACGGTGCCGGTTAAAACCTCAACTGGATATAAGTTTCAGGTTTTGTGTTCAAACACGACATGCTGCAGTGACACAAATATTTTGTGAATTCACACCTGAGCACCTTGACATAACCAATAATATAACTTGTCGGCTTACAGTTTGGTGAACCATCAACATGGAAAGACCAGCAAGCATTCACATTGATATTACTGCTTGACAAGAGTTCTGGGACACTGGATGCTGGAATTGTGAAAGAACTGATAGAGTCCACAGTGTAATAACCAGCCTGTAGGAGAAAACAAAATAGTTTATGTTCTCACTCTATTAATAAAAGAAAGAGATAGAGAGGAGAGGGGGGGTGGGGGCCCTTTTTTCTGCATTCATGAGCAATTCCTTTTAAATGGTATATTTGTTTTTGTCATTTGTACTGTGCACAAGAAGCAGTAGGCTACTTCTCTTACCTGCCAAGGTAGATCTGTTTCTGCAACATCTCCATAATAGATCAGGATGAATGAGCGATGAACATTGTAGGTTAAAACCACTTGGAAAGAGGCCACCTTCAAAACACCAATAGACAGCATTCAAACCTTCCAAACAAACCAGACGGACCATTCATTGAAAACCAAAGATTACTATAGGCCTTACCCCTCTGCCTTTAGAGTATGGCACGCTGTCCCATGTAGCGACAAAAGCTGAAGTAGCAGCAAAAGGTATGTTTGGGAAGGATTGCCTAACAGCTGCAGTGACTTGTGCCAGTACAGCACTGCTTGTATCCTCTCTATAGGAGATAGTTCCTCCACGTCTATTGTCAAGGCGTGTCCAAAGAGGAGCAATGATGTCTCTTCCGGAATCCAGGGAGTGGTTGTAGGCAGACAGTGGCTCGGTAAACGTTAGATGGCCGTTGTTGTTCACCTACATTTTAGGGCCACAATTTTCAAAAAGATTTTAAAGAGAATTCTGAAGAAATTGGGGGCACATAAATAACTTGCAACTTAATGTTTCTATGGGGGTGGAAGTTGACGCTTACAAAGATCTGATTGTATGTGCGTCCAAAGTATTTGAAAGGCTGCTTCAAGAAAATGACATCAGAGCTTCCATCATCGGCAGTGGGGTTCACTTTTTCTCCATCCCCAGAAGCCAGGAAACTAGTTGGCACTAAGGAAAGGATAGGTGAAAATAAATTATTTAGATCTGTTGAAGAAAAACAAGCCCAGAAAAGGTACAGGTCAGGCTTGAGCTTCTGGTCGCATTGGCTTACATTTCGGTGAGCCATCAACATGGAAAGAGCTGCGACCATTCACATTGATATTGCTGCTGGATGAGAGTTCTGGGGCACTGGTTACTGGAATTGTGAAAGAATTGACAGAGTCCGCCGTGTTGTAACCCGCCTGTGGAAGTACAGAAAATTAATCGTTTTAGGCCCTCAACCTGTTCCAGATATAACTGTCTTTTGCTAGAATGTATGGGATGAAGTGAGGCAAAGGCAATTCCTTGTAATTTCTACCATTTGCAAAAACAACAAGGACCTGTCTCCACTCACCAGCCAAATCTGTTCTGTTTCTGCAATGGCTCCATAGTTGATCAGGATGAAAGTGCGATGAACATTGGAGACTAAAACCAATTGGAAAGTAACCACCTTCAAAATACCAAAAGACAGCATTAAATACTTTCACCCTACACAGGACAACACTAGGTCATCATTAAACAATGATTAGATCTTACCCCTCCACCATTAGAGTATGGCACACTGTCCCAGGTAGCAACAAAAGCTGATGAAGCAGTAAATGTTATGTTGGGGAAGTAGTTCTTAACAGCTGCAGTGACTTGCGCCAGTACAGCACTGCTTGTATCCTCTCTGTAGGAGATAGTTCCTCCACGTCTATTGTCAAGGTGAGTCCAAAGAGGAGCAATGAAGTCTCTTCCACAATTCAGAAGGGGGATGTGGTCGGACAGTTGCTCAGTAAATGTCAGAAGGCCATTGTTGTTCACCTAAAATTTAGCAAAAAAACATGTTTGTGTGTTGTAAGAGGAAATCTACTGACAGAATTAAGAAGTAGAATTTGCCACAATTTCTACTAGTTGATTCTACGAATCAAAGGTCCTCAGAATTTCACAATTACAAAAACTTGGATATTAGGATATCAAAGAATGAACAAAGTAAAGCAAGTAGTTACACTCATTTAAAGAGACTTGTGATTTTGGATGCAAGTAGATGAAACATGTCTCTAAATATGCAAAACAACATCTAAGCAATGCTTACAAAGGTCTTGTTGTGTGTGCGTCCAAAATATTTCAAAGGCTGCTGCAATATAATGGCTTCGGAGCTTCCATTATCCAAACGGGGGGTTACTATTTCTCCATTCCCAAATGGTAGGAAATTAGCTGGCACTAGGAAAAATGTAAGTGACAAGGAATCCTTTAGTTCTTCCAAGAAAAATAATCTCACAAACACGCACACACACGATGAACTGGTTACAAGTTTTAAAGGGGAATTCACTAAGAATAAATTGTGCTCATTTATACTGCTGAAAGTGCACCTAAATTGGCTTTTTAAAAGGCTGAAAGTGCACTCAACTACACGGTGCCGGGTAAACCTCAACTGGATATAAGTTTCAGGTTTTGTGTTCAAACACGACATGCTGCAGTGGCACAAACATTTAGTGAATTCACCCCTGAGCACCTTGACATAACCAATAATATAACTTGTCGGCTTACAGTTTGGTGAACCATCAACATGGAAAGACCAGCAAGCATTCACATTGATATTACTGCTTGACAAGAGTTCTGGGACACTGGATGCTGGAATTGTGAAAGAACTGATAGAGTCCACAGTGTAATAACCAGCCTGTAGGAGAAAACAAGATAGTTTATGTTCTCACTCTATTAATAAAAGAAAGAGATAGAGAGGAGAGGGGGGATGGGGGCCCTTTTTTCTGCATTCATGAGCAATTCCTTTTAAATGGTATATTTGTTTTTGTCATTTGTACTGTGCACAAGAAGCAGTAGGCTACTTCTCTTACCTGCCAAGGTAGATCTGTTTCTGCAACATCTCCATAATAGATCAGGATGAATGAGCGATGAACATTGTAGGTTAAAACCACTTGGAAAGAGGCCACCTTCAAAACACCAATAGACAGCATTCAAACCTTCCAAACAAACCAGACGGACCATTCATTGAAAACCAAAGATTACTATAGGCCTTACCCCTCCGCCATTAGAGTATGGCACGCTGTCCCATGTAGCGACAAAAGCTGAAGTAGCAGCAAAAGGTATGTTTGGGAAGTATTGCCTAACAGCTGCAGTGACTTGTGCCAGTACAGCACTGCTTGTATCCTCTCTATAGGAGATAGTTCCTCCACGTCTATTGTCAAGGCGAGTCCAAAGAGGAGCAATGATGTCTCTTCCGGAATCCAGGGAGTGGTTGTAGGCAGACAGTGGCTCGGTAAACGTTAGATGGCCGTTGTTGTTCACCTACATTTTAGGACCACAATTTTCAAAAAGATTTTAAAGAGAATTCTGAAGAAATTGGGGGCACATAAATAACTTGCAACTGAATGTTTCTATGAGGGTGGAAGTTGACGCTTACAAAGATCTGATTGTATGTGCGTCCAAAGTATTTGAAAGGCTGCTTCAAGAAAATGACATCAGAGCTTCCATCATCGGCAGTGGGGTTCACTTTTTCTCCATCCCCAGAAGCCAGGAAACTAGTTGGCACTAAGGAAAGGATAGGTGAAAAGAAATTATTTAGATCTGTTGAAGAAAAACAAGCCCAGAAAAGGTACAGGTCAGGCTTGAGCTTCTGGTCGCATTGGCTTACATTTCGGTGAGCCATCAACATGGAAAGAGCTGCGACCATTTACATTGATATTGCTGCTGGATGAAAGTTCTGGGGCACTGGTTACTGGAATTGTGAAAGAATTGACAGAGTCCGCCGTGTTGTAACCCGCCTGTGGAAGTACAGAAAATTAATCGTTTTAGGCCCTCAACCTGTTCCAGATATAACTGTCTTTTGCTAGAATGTATGGGATGAAGTGAGGCAAGGGCAATTCCTTGTAATTTCTACCATTTGCAAAAACAACAAGGACCTGTCTCCACTCACCAGCCAAATCTGTTCTGTTTCTGCAATGGCTCCATAGTTGATCAGGATGAAAGTGCGATGAACATTGGAGACTAAAACCAATTGGAAAGTAACCACCTTCAAAATACCAAAAGACAGCATTAAATACTTTCACCCTACACAGGACAACACTAGGTCATCATTAAACAATGATTAGATCTTACCCCTCCACCATTAGAGTATGGCACACTGTCCCAGGTAGCAACAAAAGCTGATGAAGCAGTAAATGTTATGTTGGGGAAGTAGTTCTTAACAGCTGCAGTGACTTGCGCCAGTACAGCACTGCTTGTATCCTCTCTGTAGGAGATAGTTCCTCCACGTCTATTGTCAAGGTGAGTCCAAAGAGGAGCAATGAAGTCTCTTCCACAATTCAGAAGGGGGATGTGGTCGGACAGTTGCTCAGTAAATGTCAGAAGGCCATTGTTGTTCACCTAAAATTTAGCAAAAAAACATGTTTGTGTGTTGTAAGAGGAAATCTACTGACAGAATTAAGAAGTAGAATTTGCCACAATTTCTACTAGTTGATTCTACGAATCAAAGGTCCTCAGAATTTCACAATTACAAAAACTTGGATATTAGGATATCAAAGAATGAACAAAGTAAAGCAAGTAGTTACACTCATTTAAAGAGACTTGTGATTTTGGATGCAAGTAGATGAAACATGTCTCTAAATATGCAAAACAACATCTAAGCAATGCTTACAAAGGTCTTGTTGTGTGTGCGTCCAAAATATTTCAAAGGCTGCTGCAATATAATGGCTTCGGAGCTTCCATTATCCAAACGGGGGGTTACTATTTCTCCATTCCCAAATGGTAGGAAATTAGCTGGCACTAGGAAAAATATAAGTGACAGGAATCCTTTAGTTCTTCCAAGAAAAATAATCTCACAAACACGCACACACACGATGAACTGGTTACAAGTTTTAAAGGGGAATTCACTAAGAATAAATTGTGCTCGTTTATACTGCTGAAAGTGCACCTGAATTGGCTTTTTAAAAGGCTGAAAGTGCACTCAACTACACGGTGCCGGGTAAACCTCAACTGGATATAAGTTTCAGGCTTTGTGTTCAAACACGACATGCTGCAGTGGCACAAACATTTAGTGAATTCACCCCTGAGCACCTTGACATAACCAATAATATAACTTGTCGGCTTACAGTTTGGTGAACCATCAACATGGAAAGACCAGCAAGCATTCACATTGATATTACTGCTTGACAAGAGTTCTGGGACACTGGATGCTGGAATTGTGAAAGAACTGATAGAGTCCACAGTGTAATAACCAGCCTGTAGGAGAAAACAAGATAGTTTATGTTCTCACTCTATTAATAAAAGAAAGAGATAGAGAGGAGAGGGGGGATGGGGGCCCTTTTTTCTGCATTCATGAGCAATTCCTTTTAAATGGTATATTTGTTTTTGTCATTTGTACTGTGCACAAGAAGCAGTAGGCTACTTCTCTTACCTGCCAAGGTAGATCTGTTTCTGCAACATCTCCATAATAGATCAGGATGAATGAGCGATGAACATTGTAGGCTAAAACCACTTGGAAAGAGGCCACCTTCAAAACACCAATAGACAGCATTCAAACCTTCCAAACAAACCAGACGGACCATTCATTGAAAACCAAAGATTACTGTAGGCCTTACCCCTCCGCCATTAGAGTATGGCACGCTGTCCCATGTAGCGACAAAAGCTGAAGTAGCAGCAAAAGGTATGTTTGGGAAGTATTGCCTAACAGCTGCAGTGACTTGTGCCAGTACAGCACTGCTTGTATCCTCTCTATAGGAGATAGTTCCTCCACGTCTATTGTCAAGGCGAGTCCAAAGAGGAGCAATGATGTCTCTTCCGGAATCCAGGGAGTGGTTGTAGGCAGACAGTGGCTCGGTAAACGTTAGATGGCCGTTGTTGTTCACCTACATTTTAGGACCACAATTTTCAAAAAGATTTTAAAGAGAATTCTGAAGAAATTGGGGGCACATAAATAACTTGCAACTGAATGTTTCTATGGGGGTGGAAGTTGACGCTTACAAAGATCTGATTGTATGTGCGTCCAAAGTATTTGAAAGGCTGCTTCAAGAAAATGACATCAGAGCTTCCATCATCGGCAGTGGGGTTCACTTTTTCTCCATCCCCAGAAGCCAGGAAACTAGTTGGCACTAAGGAAAGGATAGGTGAAAATAAATTATTTAGATCTGTTGAAGAAAAACAAGCCCAGAAAAGGTACAGGTCAGGCTTGAGCTTCTGGTCGCATTGGCTTACATTTCGGTGAGCCATCAACATGGAAAGAGCTGCGACCATTCACATTGATATTGCTGCTGGATGAGAGTTCTGGGGCACTGGTTACTGGAATTGTGAAAGAATTGACAGAGTCCGCCGTATTGTAACCCGCCTGTGGAAGTACAGAAAATTAATCGTTTTAGGCCCTCAACCTGTTCCAGATATAACTGTCTTTTGCTAGAATGTATGGGATGAAGTGAGGCAAGGGCAATTCCTTGTAATTTCTACCATTTGCAAAAACAACAAGGACCTGTCTCCACTCACCAGCCAAATCTGTTCTGTTTCTGCAATGGCTCCATAGTTGATCAGGATGAAAGTGCGATGAACATTGGAGACTAAAACCAATTGGAAAGTAACCACCTTCAAAATACCAAAAGACAGCATTAAATACTTTCACCCTACACAGGACAACACTAGGTCATCATTAAACAATGATTAGATCTTACCCCTCCACCATTAGAGTATGGCACACTGTCCCAGGTAGCAACAAAAGCTGATGAAGCAGTAAATGTTATGTTGGGGAAGTAGTTCTTAACAGCTGCAGTGACTTGCGCCAGTACAGCACTGCTTGTATCCTCTCTGTAGGAGATAGTTCCTCCACGTCTATTGTCAAGGTGAGTCCAAAGAGGAGCAATGAAGTCTCTTCCACAATTCAGAAGGGGGATGTGGTCGGACAGTTGCTCAGTAAATGTCAGAAGGCCATTGTTGTTCACCTAAAATTTAGCAAAAAAACATGTTTGTGTGTTGTAAGAGGAAATCTACTGACAGAATTAAGAAGTAGAATTTGCCTCAATTTCTACTAGTTGATTCTACGAATCAAAGGTCCTCAGAATTTCACAATTACAAAAACTTGGACATTAGGATATCAAAGAATGAACAAAGTAAAGCAAGTAGTTACACTCATTTAAAGAGACTTGTGATTTTGGATGCAAGTAGATGAAACATGTCTCTAAATATGCAAAACAACATCTAAGCAATGCTTACAAAGGTCTTGTTGTGTGTGCGTCCAAAATATTTCAAAGGCTGCTGCAATATAATGGCTTCGGAGCTTCCATTATCCACACGGGGGGTTACTATTTCTCCATTCCCAAATGGTAGGAAATTAGCTGGCACTAGGAAAAATGTAAGTGACAGGAATCCTTTAGTTCTTCCAAGAAAAATAATCTCACAAACACGCACACACACGATGAACTGGTTACAAGTTTTAAAGGGGAATTCACTAAGAATAAATTGTGCTCGTTTATACTGCTGAAAGTGCACCTGAATTGGCTTTTTAAAAGGCTGAAAGTGCACTCAACTACACGGTGCCGGGTAAACCTCAACTGGATATAAGTTTCAGGCTTTGTGTTCAAACACGACATGCTGCAGTGGCACAAACATTTAGTGAATTCACCCCTGAGCACCTTGACATAACCAATAATATAACTTGTCGGCTTACAGTTTGGTGAACCATCAACATGGAAAGACCAGCAAGCATTCACATTGATATTACTGCTTGACAAGAGTTCTGGGACACTGGATGCTGGAATTGTGAAAGAACTGATAGAGTCCACAGTGTAATAACCAGCCTGTAGGAGAAAACAAGATAGTTTATGTTCTCACTCTATTAATAAAAGAAAGAGATAGAGAGGAGAGGGGGGATGGGGGCCCTTTTTTCTGCATTCATGAGCAATTCCTTTTAAATGGTATATTTGTTTTTGTCATTTGTACTGTGCACAAGAAGCAGTAGGCTACTTCTCTTACCTGCCAAGGTAGATCTGTTTCTGCAACATCTCCATAATAGATCAGGATGAATGAGCGATGAACATTGTAGGCTAAAACCACTTGGAAAGAGGCCACCTTCAAAACACCAATAGACAGCATTCAAACCTTCCAAACAAACCAGACGGACCATTCATTGAAAACCAAAGATTACTATAGGCCTTACCCCTCCGCCATTAGAGTATGGCACGCTGTCCCATGTAGCGACAAAAGCTGAAGTAGCAGCAAAAGGTATGTTTGGGAAGTATTGCTTAACAGCTGCAGTGACTTGTGCCAGTACAGCACTGCTTGTATCCTCTCTATAGGAGATAGTTCCTCCACGTCTATTGTCAAGGCGAGTCCAAAGAGGAGCAATGATGTCTCTTCCGGAATCCAGGGAGTGGTTGTAGGCAGACAGTGGCTCGGTAAACGTTAGATGGCCGTTGTTGTTCACCTACATTTTAGGACCACAATTTTCAAAAAGATTTTAAAGAGAATTCTGAAGAAATTGGGGGCACATAAATAACTTGCAACTGAATGTTTCTATGAGGGTGGAAGTTGACGCTTACAAAGATCTGATTGTATGTGCGTCCAAAGTATTTGAAAGGCTGCTTCAAGAAAATGACATCAGAGCTTCCATCATCGGCAGTGGGGTTCACTTTTTCTCCATCCCCAGAAGCCAGGAAACTAGTTGGCACTAAGGAAAGGATAGGTGAAAATAAATTATTTAGATCTGTTGAAGAAAAACAAGCCCAGAAAAGGTACAGGTCAGGCTTGAGCTTCTGGTCGCATTGGCTTACATTTCGGTGAGCCATCAACATGGAAAGAGCTGCGACCATTCACATTGATATTGCTGCTGGATGAGAGTTCTGGGGCACTGGTTACTGGAATTGTGAAAGAATTGACAGAGTCCGCCGTGTTGTAACCCGCCTGTGGAAGTACAGAAAATTAATCGTTTTAGGCCCTCAACCTGTTCCAGATATAACTGTCTTTTGCTAGAATGTATGGGATGAAGTGAGGCAAAGGCAATTCCTTGTAATTTCTACCATTTGCAAAAACAACAAGGACCTGTCTCCACTCACCAGCCAAATCTGTTCTGTTTCTGCAATGGCTCCATAGTTGATCAGGATGAAAGTGCGATGAACATTGGAGACTAAAACCAATTGGAAAGTAACCACCTTCAAAATACCAAAAGACAGCATTAAATACTTTCACCCTACACAGGACAACACTAGGTCATCATTAAACAATGATTAGATCTTACCCCTCCACCATTAGAGTATGGCACACTGTCCCAGGTAGCAACAAAAGCTGATGAAGCAGTAAATGTTATGTTGGGGAAGTAGTTCTTAACAGCTGCAGTGACTTGCGCCAGTACAGCACTGCTTGTATCCTCTCTGTAGGAGATAGTTCCTCCACGTCTATTGTCAAGGTGAGTCCAAAGAGGAGCAATGAAGTCTCTTCCACAATTCAGAAGGGGGATGTGGTCGGACAGTTGCTCAGTAAATGTCAGAAGGCCATTGTTGTTCACCTAAAATTTAGCAAAAAAACATGTTTGTGTGTTGTAAGAGGAAATCTACTGACAGAATTAAGAAGTAGAATTTGCCACAATTTCTACTAGTTGATTCTACGAATCAAAGGTCCTCAGAATTTCACAATTACAAAAACTTGGATATTAGGATATCAAAGAATGAACAAAGTAAAGCAAGTAGTTACACTCATTTAAAGAGACTTGTGATTTTGGATGCAAGTAGATGAAACATGTCTCTAAATATGCAAAACAACATCTAAGCAATGCTTACAAAGGTCTTGTTGTGTGTGCGTCCAAAATATTTCAAAGGCTGCTGCAATATAATGGCTTCGGAGCTTCCATTATCCAAACGGGGGGTTACTATTTCTCCATTCCCAAATGGTAGGAAATTAGCTGGCACTAGGAAAAATGTAAGTGACAAGGAATCCTTTAGTTCTTCCAAGAAAAATAATCTCACAAACACGCACACACACGATGAACTGGTTACAAGTTTTAAAGGGGAATTCACTAAGAATAAATTGTGCTCATTTATACTGCTGAAAGTGCACCTAAATTGGCTTTTTAAAAGGCTGAAAGTGCACTCAACTACACGGTGCCGGGTAAACCTCAACTGGATATAAGTTTCAGGTTTTGTGTTCAAACACGACATGCTGCAGTGGCACAAACATTTAGTGAATTCACCCCTGAGCACCTTGACATAACCAATAATATAACTTGTCGGCTTACAGTTTGGTGAACCATCAACATGGAAAGACCAGCAAGCATTCACATTGATATTACTGCTTGACAAGAGTTCTGGGACACTGGATGCTGGAATTGTGAAAGAACTGATAGAGTCCACAGTGTAATAACCAGCCTGTAGGAGAAAACAAGATAGTTTATGTTCTCACTCTATTAATAAAAGAAAGAGATAGAGAGGAGAGGGGGGATGGGGGCCCTTTTTTCTGCATTCATGAGCAATTCCTTTTAAATGGTATATTTGTTTTTGTCATTTGTACTGTGCACAAGAAGCAGTAGGCTACTTCTCTTACCTGCCAAGGTAGATCTGTTTCTGCAACATCTCCATAATAGATCAGGATGAATGAGCGATGAACATTGTAGGTTAAAACCACTTGGAAAGAGGCCACCTTCAAAACACCAATAGACAGCATTCAAACCTTCCAAACAAACCAGACGGACCATTCATTGAAAACCAAAGATTACTATAGGCCTTACCCCTCCGCCATTAGAGTATGGCACGCTGTCCCATGTAGCGACAAAAGCTGAAGTAGCAGCAAAAGGTATGTTTGGGAAGTATTGCCTAACAGCTGCAGTGACTTGTGCCAGTACAGCACTGCTTGTATCCTCTCTATAGGAGATAGTTCCTCCACGTCTATTGTCAAGGCGAGTCCAAAGAGGAGCAATGATGTCTCTTCCGGAATCCAGGGAGTGGTTGTAGGCAGACAGTGGCTCGGTAAACGTTAGATGGCCGTTGTTGTTCACCTACATTTTAGGACCACAATTTTCAAAAAGATTTTAAAGAGAATTCTGAAGAAATTGGGGGCACATAAATAACTTGCAACTGAATGTTTCTATGAGGGTGGAAGTTGACGCTTACAAAGATCTGATTGTATGTGCGTCCAAAGTATTTGAAAGGCTGCTTCAAGAAAATGACATCAGAGCTTCCATCATCGGCAGTGGGGTTCACTTTTTCTCCATCCCCAGAAGCCAGGAAACTAGTTGGCACTAAGGAAAGGATAGGTGAAAAGAAATTATTTAGATCTGTTGAAGAAAAACAAGCCCAGAAAAGGTACAGGTCAGGCTTGAGCTTCTGGTCGCATTGGCTTACATTTCGGTGAGCCATCAACATGGAAAGAGCTGCGACCATTTACATTGATATTGCTGCTGGATGAAAGTTCTGGGGCACTGGTTACTGGAATTGTGAAAGAATTGACAGAGTCCGCCGTGTTGTAACCCGCCTGTGGAAGTACAGAAAATTAATCGTTTTAGGCCCTCAACCTGTTCCAGATATAACTGTCTTTTGCTAGAATGTATGGGATGAAGTGAGGCAAGGGCAATTCCTTGTAATTTCTACCATTTGCAAAAACAACAAGGACCTGTCTCCACTCACCAGCCAAATCTGTTCTGTTTCTGCAATGGCTCCATAGTTGATCAGGATGAAAGTGCGATGAACATTGGAGACTAAAACCAATTGGAAAGTAACCACCTTCAAAATACCAAAAGACAGCATTAAATACTTTCACCCTACACAGGACAACACTAGGTCATCATTAAACAATGATTAGATCTTACCCCTCCACCATTAGAGTATGGCACACTGTCCCAGGTAGCAACAAAAGCTGATGAAGCAGTAAATGTTATGTTGGGGAAGTAGTTCTTAACAGCTGCAGTGACTTGCGCCAGTACAGCACTGCTTGTATCCTCTCTGTAGGAGATAGTTCCTCCACGTCTATTGTCAAGGTGAGTCCAAAGAGGAGCAATGAAGTCTCTTCCACAATTCAGAAGGGGGATGTGGTCGGACAGTTGCTCAGTAAATGTCAGAAGGCCATTGTTGTTCACCTAAAATTTAGCAAAAAAACATGTTTGTGTGTTGTAAGAGGAAATCTACTGACAGAATTAAGAAGTAGAATTTGCCACAATTTCTACTAGTTGATTCTACGAATCAAAGGTCCTCAGAATTTCACAATTACAAAAACTTGGATATTAGGATATCAAAGAATGAACAAAGTAAAGCAAGTAGTTACACTCATTTAAAGAGACTTGTGATTTTGGATGCAAGTAGATGAAACATGTCTCTAAATATGCAAAACAACATCTAAGCAATGCTTACAAAGGTCTTGTTGTGTGTGCGTCCAAAATATTTCAAAGGCTGCTGCAATATAATGGCTTCGGAGCTTCCATTATCCACACGGGGGGTTACTATTTCTCCATTCCCAAATGGTAGGAAATTAGCTGGCACTAGGAAAAATGTAAGTGACAGGAATCCTTTAGTTCTTCCAAGAAAAATAATCTCACAAACACGCACACACACGATGAACTGGTTACAAGTTTTAAAGGGGAATTCACTAAGAATAAATTGTGCTCGTTTATACTGCTGAAAGTGCACCTGAATTGGCTTTTTAAAAGGCTGAAAGTGCACTCAACTACACGGTGCCGGGTAAACCTCAACTGGATATAAGTTTCAGGCTTTGTGTTCAAACACGACATGCTGCAGTGGCACAAACATTTAGTGAATTCACCCCTGAGCACCTTGACATAACCAATAATATAACTTGTCGGCTTACAGTTTGGTGAACCATCAACATGGAAAGACCAGCAAGCATTCACATTGATATTACTGCTTGACAAGAGTTCTGGGACACTGGATGCTGGAATTGTGAAAGAACTGATAGAGTCCACAGTGTAATAACCAGCCTGTAGGAGAAAACAAGATAGTTTATGTTCTCACTCTATTAATAAAAGAAAGAGATAGAGAGGAGAGGGGGGATGGGGGCCCTTTTTTCTGCATTCATGAGCAATTCCTTTTAAATGGTATATTTGTTTTTGTCATTTGTACTGTGCACAAGAAGCAGTAGGCTACTTCTCTTACCTGCCAAGGTAGATCTGTTTCTGCAACATCTCCATAATAGATCAGGATGAATGAGCGATGAACATTGTAGGCTAAAACCACTTGGAAAGAGGCCACCTTCAAAACACCAATAGACAGCATTCAAACCTTCCAAACAAACCAGACGGACCATTCATTGAAAACCAAAGATTACTATAGGCCTTACCCCTCCGCCATTAGAGTATGGCACGCTGTCCCATGTAGCGACAAAAGCTGAAGTAGCAGCAAAAGGTATGTTTGGGAAGTATTGCTTAACAGCTGCAGTGACTTGTGCCAGTACAGCACTGCTTGTATCCTCTCTATAGGAGATAGTTCCTCCACGTCTATTGTCAAGGCGAGTCCAAAGAGGAGCAATGATGTCTCTTCCGGAATCCAGGGAGTGGTTGTAGGCAGACAGTGGCTCGGTAAACGTTAGATGGCCGTTGTTGTTCACCTACATTTTAGGACCACAATTTTCAAAAAGATTTTAAAGAGAATTCTGAAGAAATTGGGGGCACATAAATAACTTGCAACTGAATGTTTCTATGAGGGTGGAAGTTGACGCTTACAAAGATCTGATTGTATGTGCGTCCAAAGTATTTGAAAGGCTGCTTCAAGAAAATGACATCAGAGCTTCCATCATCGGCAGTGGGGTTCACTTTTTCTCCATCCCCAGAAGCCAGGAAACTAGTTGGCACTAAGGAAAGGATAGGTGAAAAGAAATTATTTAGATCTGTTGAATAAAAACAAGCCCAGAAAAGGTACAGGTCAGGCTTGAGCTTCTGGTCGCATTGGCTTACATTTCGGTGAGCCATCAACATGGAAAGAGCTGCGACCATTCACATTGATATTGCTGCTGGATGAGAGTTCTGGGGCACTGGTTACTGGAATTGTGAAAGAATTGACAGAGTCCGCCGTGTTGTAACCCGCCTGTGGAAGTACAGAAAATTAATCGTTTTAGGCCCTCAACCTGTTCCAGATATAACTGTCTTTTGCTAGAATGTATGGGATGAAGTGAGGCAAAGGCAATTCCTTGTAATTTCTACCATTTGCAAAAACAACAAGGACCTGTCTCCACTCACCAGCCAAATCTGTTCTGTTTCTGCAATGGCTCCATAGTTGATCAGGATGAAAGTGCGATGAACATTGGAGACTAAAACCAATTGGAAAGTAACCACCTTCAAAATACCAAAAGACAGCATTAAATACTTTCACCCTACACAGGACAACACTAGGTCATCATTAAACAATGATTAGATCTTACCCCTCCACCATTAGAGTATGGCACACTGTCCCAGGTAGCAACAAAAGCTGATGAAGCAGTAAATGTTATGTTGGGGAAGTAGTTCTTAACAGCTGCAGTGACTTGCGCCAGTACAGCACTGCTTGTATCCTCTCTGTAGGAGATAGTTCCTCCACGTCTATTGTCAAGGTGAGTCCAAAGAGGAGCAATGAAGTCTCTTCCACAATTCAGAAGGGGGATGTGGTCGGACAGTTGCTCAGTAAATGTCAGAAGGCCATTGTTGTTCACCTAAAATTTAGCAAAAAAACATGTTTGTGTGTTGTAAGAGGAAATCTACTGACAGAATTAAGAAGTAGAATTTGCCACAATTTCTACTAGTTGATTCTACGAATCAAAGGTCCTCAGAATTTCACAATTACAAAAACTTGGATATTAGGATATCAAAGAATGAACAAAGTAAAGCAAGTAGTTACACTCATTTAAAGAGACTTGTGATTTTGGATGCAAGTAGATGAAACATGTCTCTAAATATGCAAAACAACATCTAAGCAATGCTTACAAAGGTCTTGTTGTGTGTGCGTCCAAAATATTTCAAAGGCTGCTGCAATATAATGGCTTCGGAGCTTCCATTATCCAAACGGGGGGTTACTATTTCTCCATTCCCAAATGGTAGGAAATTAGCTGGCACTAGGAAAAATGTAAGTGACAAGGAATCCTTTAGTTCTTCCAAGAAAAATAATCTCACAAACACGCACACACACGATGAACTGGTTACAAGTTTTAAAGGGGAATTCACTAAGAATAAATTGTGCTCATTTATACTGCTGAAAGTGCACCTAAATTGGCTTTTTAAAAGGCTGAAAGTGCACTCAACTACACGGTGCCGGGTAAACCTCAACTGGATATAAGTTTCAGGTTTTGTGTTCAAACACGACATGCTGCAGTGGCACAAACATTTAGTGAATTCACCCCTGAGCACCTTGACATAACCAATAATATAACTTGTCGGCTTACAGTTTGGTGAACCATCAACATGGAAAGACCAGCAAGCATTCACATTGATATTACTGCTTGACAAGAGTTCTGGGACACTGGATGCTGGAATTGTGAAAGAACTGATAGAGTCCACAGTGTAATAACCAGCCTGTAGGAGAAAACAAGATAGTTTATGTTCTCACTCTATTAATAAAAGAAAGAGATAGAGAGGAGAGGGGGGATGGGGGCCCTTTTTTCTGCATTCATGAGCAATTCCTTTTAAATGGTATATTTGTTTTTGTCATTTGTACTGTGCACAAGAAGCAGTAGGCTACTTCTCTTACCTGCCAAGGTAGATCTGTTTCTGCAACATCTCCATAATAGATCAGGATGAATGAGCGATGAACATTGTAGGTTAAAACCACTTGGAAAGAGGCCACCTTCAAAACACCAATAGACAGCATTCAAACCTTCCAAACAAACCAGACGGACCATTCATTGAAAACCAAAGATTACTATAGGCCTTACCCCTCCGCCATTAGAGTATGGCACGCTGTCCCATGTAGCGACAAAAGCTGAAGTAGCAGCAAAAGGTATGTTTGGGAAGTATTGCCTAACAGCTGCAGTGACTTGTGCCAGTACAGCACTGCTTGTATCCTCTCTATAGGAGATAGTTCCTCCACGTCTATTGTCAAGGCGAGTCCAAAGAGGAGCAATGATGTCTCTTCCGGAATCCAGGGAGTGGTTGTAGGCAGACAGTGGCTCGGTAAACGTTAGATGGCCGTTGTTGTTCACCTACATTTTAGGACCACAATTTTCAAAAAGATTTTAAAGAGAATTCTGAAGAAATTGGGGGCACTTAAATAACTTGCAACTGAATGTTTCTATGGGGGTGGAAGTTGACGCTTACAAAGATCTGATTGTATGTGCGTCCAAAGTATTTGAAAGGCTGCTTCAAGAAAATGACATCAGAGCTTCCATCATCGGCAGTGGGGTTCACTTTTTCTCCATCCCCAGAAGCCAGGAAACTAGTTGGCACTAAGGAAAGGATAGGTGAAAATAAATTATTTAGATCTGTTGAAGAAAAACAAGCCCAGAAAAGGTACAGGTCAGGCTTGAGCTTCTGGTCGCATTGGCTTACATTTCGGTGAGCCATCAACATGGAAAGAGCTGCGACCATTTACATTGATATTGCTGCTGGATGAAAGTTCTGGGGCACTGGTTACTGGAATTGTGAAAGAATTGACAGAGTCCGCCGTGTTGTAACCCGCCTGTGGAAGTACAGAAAATTAATCGTTTTAGGCCCTCAACCTGTTCCAGATATAACTGTCTTTTGCTAGAATGTATGGGATGAAGTGAGGCAAGGGCAATTCCTTGTAATTTCTACCATTTGCAAAAACAACAAGGACCTGTCTCCACTCACCAGCCAAATCTGTTCTGTTTCTGCAATGGCTCCATAGTTGATCAGGATGAAAGTGCGATGAACATTGGAGACTAAAACCAATTGGAAAGTAACCACCTTCAAAATACCAAAAGACAGCATTAAATACTTTCACCCTACACAGGACAACACTAGGTCATCATTAAACAATGATTAGATCTTACCCCTCCACCATTAGAGTATGGCACACTGTCCCAGGTAGCAACAAAAGCTGATGAAGCAGTAAATGTTATGTTGGGGAAGTAGTTCTTAACAGCTGCAGTGACTTGCGCCAGTACAGCACTGCTTGTATCCTCTCTGTAGGAGATAGTTCCTCCACGTCTATTGTCAAGGTGAGTCCAAAGAGGAGCAATGAAGTCTCTTCCACAATTCAGAAGGGGGATGTGGTCGGACAGTTGCTCAGTAAATGTCAGAAGGCCATTGTTGTTCACCTAAAATTTAGCACAAAACATGTTTGTGTGTTGTAAGAGGAAATCTACTGACAGAATTAAGAAGTAGAATTTGCCACAATTTCTACTAGTTGATTCTACGAATCAAAGGTCCTCAGAATTTCACAATTACAAAAACTTGGACATTAGGATATCAAAGAAATGAACAAAGTAAAGCAAGTAGTTACACTCATTTAAAGAGACTTGTGATTTTGGATGCAAGTAGATGAAACATGTCTCTAAATATGCAAAACAACATCTAAGCAATGCTTACAAAGGTCTTGTTGTGTGTGCGTCCAAAATATTTCAAAGGCTGCTGCAATATAATGGCTTCGGAGCTTCCATTATCCACACGGGGGGTTACTATTTCTCCATTCCCAAATGGTAGGAAATTAGCTGGCACTAGGAAAAATGTAAGTGACAGGAATCCTTTAGTTCTTCCAAGAAAAATAATCTCACAAACACGCACACACACGATGAACTGGTTACAAGTTTTAAAGGGGAATTCACTAAGAATAAATTGTGCTCGTTTATACTGCTGAAAGTGCACCTGAATTGGCTTTTTAAAAGGCTGAAAGTGCACTCAACTACACGGTGCCGGGTAAACCTCAACTGGATATAAGTTTCAGGCTTTGTGTTCAAACACGACATGCTGCAGTGGCACAAACATTTAGTGAATTCACCCCTGAGCACCTTGACATAACCAATAATATAACTTGTCGGCTTACAGTTTGGTGAACCATCAACATGGAAAGACCAGCAAGCATTCACATTGATATTACTGCTTGACAAGAGTTCTGGGACACTGGATGCTGGAATTGTGAAAGAACTGATAGAGTCCACAGTGTAATAACCAGCCTGTAGGAGAAAACAAGATAGTTTATGTTCTCACTCTATTAATAAAAGAAAGAGATAGAGAGGAGAGGGGGGATGGGGGCCCTTTTTTCTGCATTCATGAGCAATTCCTTTTAAATGGTATATTTGTTTTTGTCATTTGTACTGTGCACAAGAAGCAGTAGGCTACTTCTCTTACCTGCCAAGGTAGATCTGTTTCTGCAACATCTCCATAATAGATCAGGATGAATGAGCGATGAACATTGTAGGCTAAAACCACTTGGAAAGAGGCCACCTTCAAAACACCAATAGACAGCATTCAAACCTTCCAAACAAACCAGACGGACCATTCATTGAAAACCAAAGATTACTATAGGCCTTACCCCTCCGCCATTAGAGTATGGCACGCTGTCCCATGTAGCGACAAAAGCTGAAGTAGCAGCAAAAGGTATGTTTGGGAAGTATTGCCTAACAGCTGCAGTGACTTGTGCCAGTACAGCACTGCTTGTATCCTCTCTATAGGAGATAGTTCCTCCACGTCTATTGTCAAGGCGAGTCCAAAGAGGAGCAATGATGTCTCTTCCGGAATCCAGGGAGTGGTTGTAGGCAGACAGTGGCTCGGTAAACGTTAGATGGCCGTTGTTGTTCACCTACATTTTAGGACCACAATTTTCAAAAAGATTTTAAAGAGAATTCTGAAGAAATTGGGGGCACATAAATAACTTGCAACTGAATGTTTCTATGGGGGTGGAAGTTGACGCTTACAAAGATCTGATTGTATGTGCGTCCAAAGTATTTGAAAGGCTGCTTCAAGAAAATGACATCAGAGCTTCCATCATCGGCAGTGGGGTTCACTTTTTCTCCATCCCCAGAAGCCAGGAAACTAGTTGGCACTAAGGAAAGGATAGGTGAAAAGAAATGATTTAGATCTGTTGAAGAAAAACAAGCCCAGAAAAGGTACAGGTCAGGCTTGAGCTTCTGGTCGCATTGGCTTACATTTCAGTGAGCCATCAACATGGAAAGAGCTGCGACCATTCACATTGATATTGCTGCTGGATGAGAGTTCTGGGGCACTGGTTACTGGAATTGTGAAAGAATTGACAGAGTCCGCCGTGTTGTAACCCGCCTGTAGAAGTACAGTAAATTAATCGTTTTTAGGCCCTCAACCTGTTCCAGATATAACTGTCTTTTGCTAGAATGTATGGGATGAAGTGAGGCAAGGGCAATTCCTTGTAATTTCTACCATTTGCAAAAACAACAAGGACCTGTCTCCACTCACCAGCCAAATCTGTTCTGTTTCTGCAATGGCTCCATAGTTGATCAGGATGAATGTGCGATGAACATTGGAGACTAAAACCAATTGGAAAGTAACCACCTTCAAAATACCAAAAGACAGCATTAAATACTTTCACCCTACACAGGACAACACTAGTTCATCATTAAACAATGATTAGATCTTACCCCTCCACCATTAGAGTATGGCACACTGTCCCAGGTAGCAACAAAAGCTGATGAAGCAGTAAATGTTATGTTGGGGAAGTAGTTCTTAACAGCTGCAGTGACTTGCGCCAGTACAGCACTGCTTGTATCCTCTCTGTAGGAGATAGTTCCTCCACGTCTATTGTCAAGGTGAGTCCAAAGAGGAGCAATGAAGTCTCTTCCACAATTCAGAAGGGGGATGTGGTCGGACAGTTGCTCAGTAAATGTCAGAAGGCCATTGTTGTTCACCTAAAATTTAGCAAAAAAACATGTTTGTGTGTTGTAAGAGGAAATCTACTGACAGAATTAAGAAGTAGAATTTGCCTCAATTTCTACTAGTTGATTCTACGAATCAAAGGTCCTCAGAATTTCACAATTACAAAAACTTGGACATTAGGATATCAAAGAATGAACAAAGTAAAGCAAGTAGTTACACTCATTTAAAGAGACTTGTGATTTTGGATGCAAGTAGATGAAACATGTCTCTAAATATGCAAAACAACATCTAAGCAATGCTTACAAAGGTCTTGTTGTGTGTGCGTCCAAAATATTTCAAAGGCTGCTGCAATATAATGGCTTCGGAGCTTCCATTATCCACACGGGGGGTTACTATTTCTCCATTCCCAAATGGTAGGAAATTAGCTGGCACTAGGAAAAATGTAAGTGACAGGAATCCTTTAGTTCTTCCAAGAAAAATAATCTCACAAACACGCACACACACGATGAACTGGTTACAAGTTTTAAAGGGGAATTCACTAAGAATAAATTGTGCTCGTTTATACTGCTGAAAGTGCACCTGAATTGGCTTTTTAAAAGGCTGAAAGTGCACTCAACTACACGGTGCCGGGTAAACCTCAACTGGATATAAGTTTCAGGCTTTGTGTTCAAACACGACATGCTGCAGTGGCACAAACATTTAGTGAATTCACCCCTGAGCACCTTGACATAACCAATAATATAACTTGTCGGCTTACAGTTTGGTGAACCATCAACATGGAAAGACCAGCAAGCATTCACATTGATATTACTGCTTGACAAGAGTTCTGGGACACTGGATGCTGGAATTGTGAAAGAACTGATAGAGTCCACAGTGTAATAACCAGCCTGTAGGAGAAAACAAGATAGTTTATGTTCTCACTCTATTAATAAAAGAAAGAGATAGAGAGGAGAGGGGGGATGGGGGCCCTTTTTTCTGCATTCATGAGCAATTCCTTTTAAATGGTATATTTGTTTTTGTCATTTGTACTGTGCACAAGAAGCAGTAGGCTACTTCTCTTACCTGCCAAGGTAGATCTGTTTCTGCAACATCTCCATAATAGATCAGGATGAATGAGCGATGAACATTGTAGGCTAAAACCACTTGGAAAGAGGCCACCTTCAAAACACCAATAGACAGCATTCAAACCTTCCAAACAAACCAGACGGACCATTCATTGAAAACCAAAGATTACTATAGGCCTTACCCCTCCGCCATTAGAGTATGGCACGCTGTCCCATGTAGCGACAAAAGCTGAAGTAGCAGCAAAAGGTATGTTTGGGAAGTATTGCCTAACAGCTGCAGTGACTTGTGCCAGTACAGCACTGCTTGTATCCTCTCTATAGGAGATAGTTCCTCCACGTCTATTGTCAAGGCGAGTCCAAAGAGGAGCAATGATGTCTCTTCCGGAATCCAGGGAGTGGTTGTAGGCAGACAGTGGCTCGGTAAACGTTAGATGGCCGTTGTTGTTCACCTACATTTTAGGACCACAATTTTCAAAAAGATTTTAAAGAGAATTCTGAAGAAATTGGGGGCACATAAATAACTTGCAACTGAATGTTTCTATGGGGGTGGAAGTTGACGCTTACAAAGATCTGATTGTATGTGCGTCCAAAGTATTTGAAAGGCTGCTTCAAGAAAATGACATCAGAGCTTCCATCATCGGCAGTGGGGTTCACTTTTTCTCCATCCCCAGAAGCCAGGAAACTAGTTGGCACTAAGGAAAGGATAGGTGAAAAGAAATGATTTAGATCTGTTGAAGAAAAACAAGCCCAGAAAAGGTACAGGTCAGGCTTGAGCTTCTGGTCGCATTGGCTTACATTTCGGTGAGCCATCAACATGGAAAGAGCTGCGACCATTCACATTGATATTGCTGCTGGATGAGAGTTCTGGGGCACTGGTTACTGGAATTGTGAAAGAATTGACAGAGTCCGCCGTGTTGTAACCCGCCTGTGGAAGTACAGAAAATTAATCGTTTTAGGCCCTCAACCTGTTCCAGATATAACTGTCTTTTGCTAGAATGTATGGGATGAAGTGAGGCAAGGGCAATTCCTTGTAATTTCTACCATTTGCAAAAACAACAAAGACCTGTCTCCACTCACCAGCCAAATCTGTTCTGTTTCTGCAATGGCTCCATAGTTGATCAGGATGAAAGTGCGATGAACATTGGAGACTAAAACCAATTGGAAAGTAACCACCTTCAAAATACCAAAAGACAGCATTAAATACTTTCACCCTACACAGGACAACACTAGGTCATCATTAAACAATGATTAGATCTTACCCCTCCACCATTAGAGTATGGCACACTGTCCCAGGTAGCAACAAAAGCTGATGAAGCAGTAAATGTTATGTTGGGGAAGTAGTTCTTAACAGCTGCAGTGACTTGCGCCAGTACAGCACTGCTTGTATCCTCTCTGTAGGAGATAGTTCCTCCACGTCTATTGTCAAGGTGAGTCCAAAGAGGAGCAATGAAGTCTCTTCCACAATTCAGAAGGGGGATGTGGTCGGACAGTTGCTCAGTAAATGTCAGAAGGCCATTGTTGTTCACCTAAAATTTAGCACAAAACATGTTTGTGTGTTGTAAGAGGAAATCTACTGACAGAATTAAGAAGTAGAATTTGCCACAATTTCTACTAGTTGATTCTACGAATCAAAGGTCCTCAGAATTTCACAATTACAAAAACTTGGATATTAGGATATCAAAGAATGAACAAAGTAAAGCAAGTAGTTACACTCATTTAAAGAGACTTGTGATTTTGGATGCAAGTAGATGAAACATGTCTCTAAATATGCAAAACAACATCTAAGCAATGCTTACAAAGGTCTTGTTGTGTGTGCGTCCAAAATATTTCAAAGGCTGCTGCAATATAATGGCTTCGGAGCTTCCATTATCCAAACGGGGGGTTACTATTTCTCCATTCCCAAATGGTAGGAAATTAGCTGGCACTAGGAAAAATGTAAGTGACAAGGAATCCTTTAGTTCTTCCAAGAAAAATAATCTCACAAACACGCACACACACGATGAACTGGTTACAAGTTTTAAAGGGGAATTCACTAAGAATAAATTGTGCTCATTTATACTGCTGAAAGTGCACCTAAATTGGCTTTTTAAAAGGCTGAAAGTGCACTCAACTACACGGTGCCGGGTAAACCTCAACTGGATATAAGTTTCAGGTTTTGTGTTCAAACACGACATGCTGCAGTGGCACAAACATTTAGTGAATTCACCCCTGAGCACCTTGACATAACCAATAATATAACTTGTCGGCTTACAGTTTGGTGAACCATCAACATGGAAAGACCAGCAAGCATTCACATTGATATTACTGCTTGACAAGAGTTCTGGGACACTGGATGCTGGAATTGTGAAAGAACTGATAGAGTCCACAGTGTAATAACCAGCCTGTAGGAGAAAACAAGATAGTTTATGTTCTCACTCTATTAATAAAAGAAAGAGATAGAGAGGAGAGGGGGGATGGGGGCCCTTTTTTCTGCATTCATGAGCAATTCCTTTTAAATGGTATATTTGTTTTTGTCATTTGTACTGTGCACAAGAAGCAGTAGGCTACTTCTCTTACCTGCCAAGGTAGATCTGTTTCTGCAACATCTCCATAATAGATCAGGATGAATGAGCGATGAACATTGTAGGCTAAAACCACTTGGAAAGAGGCCACCTTCAAAACACCAATAGACAGCATTCAAACCTTCCAAACAAACCAGACGGACCATTCATTGAAAACCAAAGATTACTATAGGCCTTACCCCTCCGCCATTAGAGTATGGCACGCTGTCCCATGTAGCGACAAAAGCTGAAGTAGCAGCAAAAGGTATGTTTGGGAAGTATTGCCTAACAGCTGCAGTGACTTGTGCCAGTACAGCACTGCTTGTATCCTCTCTATAGGAGATAGTTCCTCCACGTCTATTGTCAAGGCGAGTCCAAAGAGGAGCAATGATGTCTCTTCCGGAATCCAGGGAGTGGTTGTAGGCAGACAGTGGCTCGGTAAACGTTAGATGGCCGTTGTTGTTCACCTACATTTTAGGACCACAATTTTCAAAAAGATTTTAAAGAGAATTCTGAAGAAATTGGGGGCACATAAATAACTTGCAACTGAATGTTTCTATGAGGGTGGAAGTTGACGCTTACAAAGATCTGATTGTATGTGCGTCCAAAGTATTTGAAAGGCTGCTTCAAGAAAATGACATCAGAGCTTCCATCATCGGCAGTGGGGTTCACTTTTTCTCCATCCCCAGAAGCCAGGAAACTAGTTGGCACTAAGGAAAGGATAGGTGAAAATAAATTATTTAGATCTGTTGAAGAAAAACAAGCCCAGAAAAGGTACAGGTCAGGCTTGAGCTTCTGGTCGCATTGGCTTACATTTCGGTGAGCCATCAACATGGAAAGAGCTGCGACCATTTACATTGATATTGCTGCTGGATGAAAGTTCTGGGGCACTGGTTACTGGAATTGTGAAAGAATTGACAGAGTCCGCCGTGTTGTAACCCGCCTGTGGAAGTACAGAAAATTAATCGTTTTAGGCCCTCAACCTGTTCCAGATATAACTGTCTTTTGCTAGAATGTATGGGATGAAGTGAGGCAAGGGCAATTCCTTGTAATTTCTACCATTTGCAAAAACAACAAGGACCTGTCTCCACTCACCAGCCAACTCTGTTCTGTTTCTGCAATGGCTCCATAGTTGATCAGGATGAAAGTGCGATGAACATTGGAGACTAAAACCAATTGGAAAGTAACCACCTTCAAAATACCAAAAGACAGCATTAAATACTTTCACCCTACACAGGACAACACTAGGTCATCATTAAACAATGATTAGATCTTACCCCTCCACCATTAGAGTATGGCACACTGTCCCAGGTAGCAACAAAAGCTGATGAAGCAGTAAATGTTATGTTGGGGAAGTAGTTCTTAACAGCTGCAGTGACTTGCGCCAGTACAGCACTGCTTGTATCCTCTCTGTAGGAGATAGTTCCTCCACGTCTATTGTCAAGGTGAGTCCAAAGAGGAGCAATGAAGTCTCTTCCACAATTCAGAAGGGGGATGTGGTCGGACAGTTGCTCAGTAAATGTCAGAAGGCCATTGTTGTTCACCTAAAATTTAGCAAAAAAACATGTTTGTGTGTTGTAAGAGGAAATCTACTGACAGAATTAAGAAGTAGAATTTGCCACAATTTCTACTAGTTGATTCTACGAATCAAAGGTCCTCAGAATTTCACAATTACAAAAACTTGGATATTAGGATATCAAAGAATGAACAAAGTAAAGCAAGTAGTTACACTCATTTAAAGAGACTTGTGATTTTGGATGCAAGTAGATGAAACATGTCTCTAAATATGCAAAACAACATCTAAGCAATGCTTACAAAGGTCTTGTTGTGTGTGCGTCCAAAATATTTCAAAGGCTGCTGCAATATAATGGCTTCGGAGCTTCCATTATCCAAACGGGGGGTTACTATTTCTCCATTCCCAAATGGTAGGAAATTAGCTGGCACTAGGAAAAATATAAGTGACAGGAATCCTTTAGTTCTTCCAAGAAAAATAATCTCACAAACACGCACACACACGATGAACTGGTTACAAGTTTTAAAGGGGAATTCACTAAGAATAAATTGTGCTCGTTTATACTGCTGAAAGTGCACCTGAATTGGCTTTTTAAAAGGCTGAAAGTGCACTCAACTACACGGTGCCGGGTAAACCTCAACTGGATATAAGTTTCAGGCTTTGTGTTCAAACACGACATGCTGCAGTGGCACAAACATTTAGTGAATTCACCCCTGAGCACCTTGACATAACCAATAATATAACTTGTCGGCTTACAGTTTGGTGAACCATCAACATGGAAAGACCAGCAAGCATTCACATTGATATTACTGCTTGACAAGAGTTCTGGGACACTGGATGCTGGAATTGTGAAAGAACTGATAGAGTCCACAGTGTAATAACCAGCCTGTAGGAGAAAACAAGATAGTTTATGTTCTCACTCTATTAATAAAAGAAAGAGATAGAGAGGAGAGGGGGGATGGGGCCCTTTTTTCTGCATTCATGAGCAATTCCTTTTAAATGGTATATTTGTTTTTGTCATTTGTACTGTGCACAAGAAGCAGTAGGCTACTTCTCTTACCTGCCAAGGTAGATCTGTTTCTGCAACATCTCCATAATAGATCAGGATGAATGAGCGATGAACATTGTAGGCTAAAACCACTTGGAAAGAGGCCACCTTCAAAACACCAATAGACAGCATTCAAACCTTCCAAAAAAACCAGACGGACCATTCATTGAAAACCAAAGATTACTGTAGGCCTTACCCCTCCGCCATTAGAGTATGGCACGCTGTCCCATGTAGCGACAAAAGCTGAAGTAGCAGCAAAAGGTATGTTTGGGAAGTATTGTCTAACAGCTGCAGTGACTTGTGCCAGTACAGCACTGCTTGTATCCTCTCTATAGGAGATAGTTCCTCCACGTCTATTGTCAAGGCGAGTCCAAAGAGGAGCAATGATGTCTCTTCCGGAATCCAGGGAGTGGTTGTAGGCAGACAGTGGCTCGGTAAACGTTAGATGGCCGTTGTTGTTCACCTACATTTTAGGACCACAATTTTCAAAAAGATTTTAAAGAGAATTCTGAAGAAATTGGGGGCACATAAATAACTTGCAACTGAATGTTTCTATGGGGGTGGAAGTTGACGCTTACAAAGATCTGATTGTATGTGCGTCCAAAGTATTTGAAAGGCTGCTTCAAGAAAATGACATCAGAGCTTCCATCATCGGCAGTGGGGTTCACTTTTTCTCCATCCCCAGAAGCCAGGAAACTAGTTGGCACTAAGGAAAGGATAGGTGAAAATAAATTATTTAGATCTGTTGAAGAAAAACAAGCCCAGAAAAGGTACAGGTCAGGCTTGAGCTTCTGGTCGCATTGGCTTACATTTCGGTGAGCCATCAACATGGAAAGAGCTGCGACCATTCACATTGATATTGCTGCTGGATGAGAGTTCTGGGGCACTGGTTACTGGAATTGTGAAAGAATTGACAGAGTCCGCCGTGTTGTAACCTGCCTGTGGAAGTACAGAAAATTAATCGTTTTAGGCCCTCAACCTGTTCCAGATATAACTGTCTTTTGCTAGAATGTATGGGATGAAGTGAGGCAAGGGCAATTCCTTGTAATTTCTACCATTTGCAAAAACAACAAGGACCTGTCTCCACTCACCAGCCAAATCTGTTCTGTTTCTGCAATGGCTCCATAGTTGATCAGGATGAAAGTGCGATGAACATTGGAGACTAAAACCAATTGGAAAGTAACCACCTTCAAAATACCAAAAGACAGCATTAAATACTTTCACCCTACACAGGACAACACTAGGTCATCATTAAACAATGATTAGATCTTACCCCTCCACCATTAGAGTATGGCACACTGTCCCAGGTAGCAACAAAAGCTGATGAAGCAGTAAATGTTATGTTGGGGAAGTAGTTCTTAACAGCTGCAGTGACTTGCGCCAGTACAGCACTGCTTGTATCCTCTCTGTAGGAGATAGTTCCTCCACGTCTATTGTCAAGGTGAGTCCAAAGAGGAGCAATGAAGTCTCTTCCACAATTCAGAAGGGGGATGTGGTCGGACAGTTGCTCAGTAAATGTCAGAAGGCCATTGTTGTTCACCTAAAATTTAGCACAAAACATGTTTGTGTGTTGTAAGAGGAAATCTACTGACAGAATTAAGAAGTAGAATTTGCCACAATTTCTACTAGTTGATTCTACGAATCAAAGGTCCTCAGAATTTCACAATTACAAAAACTTGGACATTAGGATATCAAAGAAATGAACAAAGTAAAGCAAGTAGTTACACTCATTTAAAGAGACTTGTGATTTTGGATGCAAGTAGATGAAACATGTCTCTAAATATGCAAAACAACATCTAAGCAATGCTTACAAAGGTCTTGTTGTGTGTGCGTCCAAAATATTTCAAAGGCTGCTGCAATATAATGGCTTCGGAGCTTCCATTATCCACACGGGGGGTTACTATTTCTCCATTCCCAAATGGTAGGAAATTAGCTGGCACTAGGAAAAATGTAAGTGACAGGAATCCTTTAGTTCTTCCAAGAAAAATAATCTCACAAACACGCACACACACGATGAACTGGTTACAAGTTTTAAAGGGGAATTCACTAAGAATAAATTGTGCTCGTTTATACTGCTGAAAGTGCACCTGAATTGGCTTTTTAAAAGGCTGAAAGTGCACTCAACTACACGGTGCCGGGTAAACCTCAACTGGATATAAGTTTCAGGCTTTGTGTTCAAACACGACATGCTGCAGTGGCACAAACATTTAGTGAATTCACCCCTGAGCACCTTGACATAACCAATAATATAACTTGTCGGCTTACAGTTTGGTGAACCATCAACATGGAAAGACCAGCAAGCATTCACATTGATATTACTGCTTGACAAGAGTTCTGGGACACTGGATGCTGGAATTGTGAAAGAACTGATAGAGTCCACAGTGTAATAACCAGCCTGTAGGAGAAAACAAGATAGTTTATGTTCTCACTCTATTAATAAAAGAAAGAGATAGAGAGGAGAGGGGGGATGGGGGCCCTTTTTTCTGCATTCATGAGCAATTCCTTTTAAATGGTATATTTGTTTTTGTCATTTGTACTGTGCACAAGAAGCAGTAGGCTACTTCTCTTACCTGCCAAGGTAGATCTGTTTCTGCAACATCTCCATAATAGATCAGGATGAATGAGCGATGAACATTGTAGGCTAAAACCACTTGGAAAGAGGCCACCTTCAAAACACCAATAGACAGCATTCAAACCTTCCAAACAAACCAGACGGACCATTCATTGAAAACCAAAGATTACTATAGGCCTTACCCCTCCGCCATTAGAGTATGGCACGCTGTCCCATGTAGCGACAAAAGCTGAAGTAGCAGCAAAAGGTATGTTTGGGAAGTATTGCCTAACAGCTGCAGTGACTTGTGCCAGTACAGCACTGCTTGTATCCTCTCTATAGGAGATAGTTCCTCCACGTCTATTGTCAAGGCGAGTCCAAAGAGGAGCAATGATGTCTCTTCCGGAATCCAGGGAGTGGTTGTAGGCAGACAGTGGCTCGGTAAACGTTAGATGGCCGTTGTTGTTCACCTACATATTAGGACCACAATTTTCAAAAAGATTTTAAAGAGAATTCTGAAGAAATTGGGGGCACATAAATAACTTGCAACTGAATGTTTCTATGGGGGTGGAAGTTGACGCTTACAAAGATCCGATTGTATGTGCGTCCAAAGTATTTGAAAGGCTGCTTCAAGAAAATGACATCAGAGCTTCCATCATCGGCAGTGGGGTTCACTTTTTCTCCATCCCCAGAAGCCAGGAAACTAGTTGGCACTAAGGAAAGGATAGGTGAAAATAAATTATTTAGATCTGTTGAAGAAAAACAAGCCCATAAAAGGTACAGGTCAGGCTTGAGCTTCTGGTCGCATTGGCTTACATTTCGGTGAGCCATCAACATGGAAAGAGCTGCGACCATTCACATTGATATTGCTGCTGGATGAGAGTTCTGGGGCACTGGTTACTGGAATTGTGAAAGAATTGACAGAGTCCGCCGTGTTGTAACCCGCCTGTGGAAGTACAGTAAATTAATCGTTTTAGGCCCTCAACCTGTTCCAGATATAACTGTCTTTTGCTAGAATGTATGGGATGAAGTGAGGCAAGGGCAATTCCTTGTAATTTCTACCATTTGCAAAAACAACAAGGACCTGTCTCCACTCACCAGCCAAATCTGTTCTGTTTCTGCAATGGCTCCATAGTTGATCAGGATGAAAGTGCGATGAACATTGGAGACTAAAACCAATTGGAAAGTAACCACCTTCAAAATACCAAAAGACAGCATTAAATACTTTCACCCTACACAGGACAACACTAGTTCATCATTAAACAATGATTAGATCTTACCCCTCCACCATTAGAGTATGGCACACTGTCCCAGGTAGCAACAAAAGCTGATGAAGCAGTAAATGTTATGTTGGGGAAGTAGTTCTTAACAGCTGCAGTGACTTGCGCCAGTACAGCACTGCTTGTATCCTCTCTGTAGGAGATAGTTCCTCCACGTCTATTGTCAAGGTGAGTCCAAAGAGGAGCAATGAAGTCTCTTCCACAATTCAGAAGGGGGATGTGGTCGGACAGTTGCTCAGTAAATGTCAGAAGGCCATTGTTGTTCACCTAAAATTTAGCAAAAAAACATGTTTGTGTGTTGTAAGAGGAAATCTACTGACAGAATTAAGAAGTAGAATTTGCCACAATTTCTACTAGTTGATTCTACGAATCAAAGGTCCTCAGAATTTCACAATTACAAAAACTTGGATATTAGGATATCAAAGAATGAACAAAGTAAAGCAAGTAGTTACACTCATTTAAAGAGACTTGTGATTTTGGATGCAAGTAGATGAAACATGTCTCTAAATATGCAAAACAACATCTAAGCAATGCTTACAAAGGTCTTGTTGTGTGTGCGTCCAAAATATTTCAAAGGCTGCTGCAATATAATGGCTTCGGAGCTTCCATTATCCAAACGGGGGGTTACTATTTCTCCATTCCCAAATGGTAGGAAATTAGCTGGCACTAGGAAAAATATAAGTGACAGGAATCCTTTAGTTCTTCCAAGAAAAATAATCTCACAAACACGCACACACACGATGAACTGGTTACAAGTTTTAAAGGGGAATTCACTAAGAATAAATTGTGCTCGTTTATACTGCTGAAAGTGCACCTGAATTGGCTTTTTAAAAGGCTGAAAGTGCACTCAACTACACGGTGCCGGGTAAACCTCAACTGGATATAAGTTTCAGGCTTTGTGTTCAAACACGACATGCTGCAGTGGCACAAACATTTAGTGAATTCACCCCTGAGCACCTTGACATAACCAATAATATAACTTGTCGGCTTACAGTTTGGTGAACCATCAACATGGAAAGACCAGCAAGCATTCACATTGATATTACTGCTTGACAAGAGTTCTGGGACACTGGATGCTGGAATTGTGAAAGAACTGATAGAGTCCACAGTGTAATAACCAGCCTGTAGGAGAAAACAAGATAGTTTATGTTCTCACTCTATTAATAAAAGAAAGAGATAGAGAGGAGAGGGGGGATGGGGGCCCTTTTTTCTGCATTCATGAGCAATTCCTTTTAAATGGTATATTTGTTTTTGTCATTTGTACTGTGCACAAGAAGCAGTAGGCTACTTCTCTTACCTGCCAAGGTAGATCTGTTTCTGCAACATCTCCATAATAGATCAGGATGAATGAGCGATGAACATTGTAGGCTAAAACCACTTGGAAAGAGGCCACCTTCAAAACACCAATAGACAGCATTCAAACCTTCCAAACAAACCAGACGGACCATTCATTGAAAACCAAAGATTACTATAGGCCTTACCCCTCCGCCATTAGAGTATGGCACGCTGTCCCATGTAGCGACAAAAGCTGAAGTAGCAGCAAAAGGTATGTTTGGGAAGTATTGCCTAACAGCTGCAGTGACTTGTGCCAGTACAGCACTGCTTGTATCCTCTCTATAGGAGATAGTTCCTCCACGTCTATTGTCAAGGCGAGTCCAAAGAGGAGCAATGATGTCTCTTCCGGAATCCAGGGAGTGGTTGTAGGCAGACAGTGGCTCGGTAAACGTTAGATGGCCGTTGTTGTTCACCTACATTTTAGGACCACAATTTTCAAAAAGATTTTAAAGAGAATTCTGAAGAAATTGGGGGCACATAAATAACTTGCAACTGAATGTTTCTATGGGGGTGGAAGTTGACGCTTACAAAGATCTGATTGTATGTGCGTCCAAAGTATTTGAAAGGCTGCTTCAAGAAAATGACATCAGAGCTTCCATCATCGGCAGTGGGGTTCACTTTTTCTCCATCCCCAGAAGCCAGGAAACTAGTTGGCACTAAGGAAAGGATAGGTGAAAAGAAATGATTTAGATCTGTTGAAGAAAAACAAGCCCAGAAAAGGTACAGGTCAGGCTTGAGCTTCTGGTCGCATTGGCTTACATTTCAGTGAGCCATCAACATGGAAAGAGCTGCGACCATTCACATTGATATTGCTGCTGGATGAGAGTTCTGGGGCACTGGTTACTGGAATTGTGAAAGAATTGACAGAGTCCGCCGTGTTGTAACCCGCCTGTAGAAGTACAATAAATTAATCGTTTTTAGGCCCTCAACCTGTTCCAGATATAACTGTCTTTTGCTAGAATGTATGGGATGAAGTGAGGCAAGGGCAATTCCTTGTAATTTCTACCATTTGCAAAAACAACAAGGACCTGTCTCCACTCACCAGCCAAATCTGTTCTGTTTCTGCAATGGCTCCATAGTTGATCAGGATGAATGTGCGATGAACATTGGAGACTAAAACCAATTGGAAAGTAACCACCTTCAAAATACCAAAAGACAGCATTAAATACTTTCACCCTACACAGGACAACACTAGTTCATCATTAAACAATGATTAGATCTTACCCCTCCACCATTAGAGTATGGCACACTGTCCCAGGTAGCAACAAAAGCTGATGAAGCAGTAAATGTTATGTTGGGGAAGTAGTTCTTAACAGCTGCAGTGACTTGCGCCAGTACAGCACTGCTTGTATCCTCTCTGTAGGAGATAGTTCCTCCACGTCTATTGTCAAGGTGAGTCCAAAGAGGAGCAATGAAGTCTCTTCCACAATTCAGAAGGGGGATGTGGTCGGACAGTTGCTCAGTAAATGTCAGAAGGCCATTGTTGTTCACCTAAAATTTAGCAAAAAAACATGTTTGTGTGTTGTAAGAGGAAATCTACTGACAGAATTAAGAAGTAGAATTTGCCACAATTTCTACTAGTTGATTCTACGAATCAAAGGTCCTCAGAATTTCACAATTACAAAAACTTGGATATTAGGATATCAAAGAATGAACAAAGTAAAGCAAGTAGTTACACTCATTTAAAGAGACTTGTGATTTTGGATGCAAGTAGATGAAACATGTCTCTAAATATGCAAAACAACATCTAAGCAATGCTTACAAAGGTCTTGTTGTGTGTGCGTCCAAAATATTTCAAAGGCTGCTGCAATATAATGGCTTCGGAGCTTCCATTATCCAAACGGGGGGTTACTATTTCTCCATTCCCAAATGGTAGGAAATTAGCTGGCACTAGGAAAAATGTAAGTGACAAGGAATCCTTTAGTTCTTCCAAGAAAAATAATCTCACAAACACGCACACACACGATGAACTGGTTACAAGTTTTAAAGGGGAATTCACTAAGAATAAATTGTGCTCATTTATACTGCTGAAAGTGCACCTAAATTGGCTTTTTAAAAGGCTGAAAGTGCACTCAACTACACGGTGCCGGGTAAACCTCAACTGGATATAAGTTTCAGGTTTTGTGTTCAAACACGACATGCTGCAGTGGCACAAACATTTAGTGAATTCACCCCTGAGCACCTTGACATAACCAATAATATAACTTGTCGGCTTACAGTTTGGTGAACCATCAACATGGAAAGACCAGCAAGCATTCACATTGATATTACTGCTTGACAAGAGTTCTGGGACACTGGATGCTGGAATTGTGAAAGAACTGATAGAGTCCACAGTGTAATAACCAGCCTGTAGGAGAAAACAAGATAGTTTATGTTCTCACTCTATTAATAAAAGAAAGAGATAGAGAGGAGAGGGGGGATGGGGGCCCTTTTTTCTGCATTCATGAGCAATTCCTTTTAAATGGTATATTTGTTTTTGTCATTTGTACTGTGCACAAGAAGCAGTAGGCTACTTCTCTTACCTGCCAAGGTAGATCTGTTTCTGCAACATCTCCATAATAGATCAGGATGAATGAGCGATGAACATTGTAGGCTAAAACCACTTGGAAAGAGGCCACCTTCAAAACACCAAAAGACAGCATTCAAACCTTCCAAACAAACCAGACGGACCATTCATTGAAAACCAAAGATTACTATAGGCCTTACCCCTCCGCCATTAGAGTATGGCACGCTGTCCCATGTAGCGACAAAAGCTGAAGTAGCAGCAAAAGGTATGTTTGGGAAGTATTGCCTAACAGCTGCAGTGACTTGTGCCAGTACAGCACTGCTTGTATCCTCTCTATAGGAGATAGTTCCTCCACGTCTATTGTCAAGGCGAGTCCAAAGAGGAGCAATGATGTCTCTTCCGGAATCCAGGGAGTGGTTGTAGGCAGACAGTGGCTCGGTAAACGTTAGATGGCCGTTGTTGTTCACCTACATTTTAGGACCACAATTTTCAAAAAGATTTTAAAGAGAATTCTGAAGAAATTGGGGGCACATAAATAACTTGCAACTGAATGTTTCTATGAGGGTGGAAGTTGACGCTTACAAAGATCTGATTGTATGTGCGTCCAAAGTATTTGAAAGGCTGCTTCAAGAAAATGACATCAGAGCTTCCATCATCGGCAGTGGGGTTCACTTTTTCTCCATCCCCAGAAGCCAGGAAACTAGTTGGCACTAAGGAAAGGATAGGTGAAAATAAATTATTTAGATCTGTTGAAGAAAAACAAGCCCAGAAAAGGTACAGGTCAGGCTTGAGCTTCTGGTCGCATTGGCTTACATTTCGGTGAGCCATCAACATGGAAAGAGCTGCGACCATTCACATTGATATTGCTGCTGGATGAGAGTTCTGGGGCACTAGTTACTGGAATTGTGAAAGAATTGACAGAGTCCGCCGTGTTGTAACCCGCCTGTGGAAGTACAGAAAATTAATCGTTTTAGGCCCTCAACCTGTTCCAGATATAACTGTCTTTTGCTAGAATGTATGGGATGAAGTGAGGCAAGGGCAATTCCTTGTAATTTCTACCATTTGCAAAAACAACAAGGACCTGTCTCCACTCACCAGCCAAATCTGTTCTGTTTCTGCAATGGCTCCATAGTTGATCAGGATGAAAGTGCGATGAACATTGGAGACTAAAACCAATTGGAAAGTAACCACCTTCAAAATACCAAAAGACAGCATTAAATACTTTCACCCTACACAGGACAACACTAGTTCATCATTAAACAATGATTAGATCTTACCCCTCCACCATTAGAGTATGGCACACTGTCCCAGGTAGCAACAAAAGCTGATGAAGCAGTAAATGTTATGTTGGGGAAGTAGTTCTTAACAGCTGCAGTGACTTGCGCCAGTACAGCACTGCTTGTATCCTCTCTGTAGGAGATAGTTCCTCCACGTCTATTGTCAAGGTGAGTCCAAAGAGGAGCAATGAAGTCTCTTCCACAATTCAGAAGGGGGATGTGGTCGGACAGTTGCTCAGTAAATGTCAGAAGGCCATTGTTGTTCACCTAAAATTTAGCAAAAAAACATGTTTGTGTGTTGTAAGAGGAAATCTACTGACAGAATTAAGAAGTAGAATTTGCCTCAATTTCTACTAGTTGATTCTACGAATCAAAGGTCCTCAGAATTTCACAATTACAAAAACTTGGACATTAGGATATCAAAGAATGAACAAAGTAAAGCAAGTAGTTACACTCATTTAAAGAGACTTGTGATTTTGGATGCAAGTAGATGAAACATGTCTCTAAATATGCAAAACAACATCTAAGCAATGCTTACAAAGGTCTTGTTGTGTGTGCGTCCAAAATATTTCAAAGGCTGCTGCAATATAATGGCTTCGGAGCTTCCATTATCCAAACGGGGGTTTACTATTTCTCCATTCCCAAATGGTAGGAAATTAGCTGGCACTAGGAAAAATGTAAGTGACAGGAATCCTTTAGTTCTTCCAAGAAAAATAATCTCACAAACACGCACACACACGATGAACTGGTTACAAGTTTTAAAGGGGAATTCACTAAGAATAAATTGTGCTCGTTTATACTGCTGAAAGTGCACCTGAATTGGCTTTTTAAAAGGCTGAAAGTGCACTCAACTACACGGTGCCGGGTAAACCTCAACTGGATATAAGTTTCAGGCTTTGTGTTCAAACACGACATGCTGCAGTGGCACAAACATTTAGTGAATTCACCCCTGAGCACCTTGACATAACCAATAATATAACTTGTCGGCTTACAGTTTGGTGAACCATCAACATGGAAAGACCAGCAAGCATTCACATTGATATTACTGCTTGACAAGAGTTCTGGGACACTGGATGCTGGAATTGTGAAAGAACTGATAGAGTCCACAGTGTAATAACCAGCCTGTAGGAGAAAACAAGATAGTTTATGTTCTCACTCTATTAATAAAAGAAAGAGATAGAGAGGAGAGGGGGGATGGGGGCCCTTTTTTCTGCATTCATGAGCAATTCCTTTTAAATGGTATATTTGTTTTTGTCATTTGTACTGTGCACAAGAAGCAGTAGGCTACTTCTCTTACCTGCCAAGGTAGATCTGTTTCTGCAACATCTCCATAATAGATCAGGATGAATGAGCGATGAACATTGTAGGCTAAAACCACTTGGAAAGAGGCCACCTTCAAAACACCAATAGACAGCATTCAAACCTTCCAAACAAACCAGACGGACCATTCATTGAAAACCAAAGATTACTATAGGCCTTACCCCTCCGCCATTAGAGTATGGCACGCTGTCCCATGTAGCGACAAAAGCTGAAGTAGCAGCAAAAGGTATGTTTGGGAAGTATTGCCTAACAGCTGCAGTGACTTGTGCCAGTACAGCACTGCTTGTATCCTCTCTATAGGAGATAGTTCCTCCACGTCTATTGTCAAGGCGAGTCCAAAGAGGAGCAATGATGTCTCTTCCGGAATCCAGGGAGTGGTTGTAGGCAGACAGTGGCTCGGTAAACGTTAGATGGCCGTTGTTGTTCACCTACATTTTAGGACCACAATTTTCAAAAGATTTTAAAGAGAATTCTGAAGAAATTGGGGGCACATAAATAACTTGCAACTGAATGTTTCTATGAGGGTGGAAGTTGACGCTTACAAAGATCTGATTGTATGTGCGTCCAAAGTATTTGAAAGGCTGCTTCAAGAAAATGACATCAGAGCTTCCATCATCGGCAGTGGGGTTCACTTTTTCTCCATCCCCAGAAGCCAGGAAACTAGTTGGCACTAAGGAAAGGATAGGTGAAAATAAATTATTTAGATCTGTTGAAGAAAAACAAGCCCAGAAAAGGTACAGGTCAGGCTTGAGCTTCTGGTCGCATTGGCTTACATTTCGGTGAGCCATCAACATGGAAAGAGCTGCGACCATTCACATTGATATTGCTGCTGGATGAGAGTTCTGGGGCACTGGTTACTGGAATTGTGAAAGAATTGACAGAGTCCGCCGTGTTGTAACCCGCCTGTGGAAGTACAGAAAATTAATCGTTTTAGGCCCTCAACCTGTTCCAGATATAACTGTCTTTTGCTAGAATGTATGGGATGAAGTGAGGCAAGGGCAATTCCTTGTAATTTCTACCATTTGCAAAAACAACAAGGACCTGTCTCCACTCACCAGCCAAATCTGTTCTGTTTCTGCAATGGCTCCATAGTTGATCAGGATGAAAGTGCGATGAACATTGGAGACTAAAACCAATTGGAAAGTAACCACCTTCAAAATACCAAAAGACAGCATTAAATACTTTCACCCTACACAGGACAACACTAGGTCATCATTAAACAATGATTAGATCTTACCCCTCCACCATTAGAGTATGGCACACTGTCCCAGGTAGCAACAAAAGCTGATGAAGCAGTAAATGTTATGTTGGGGAAGTAGTTCTTAACAGCTGCAGTGACTTGCGCCAGTACAGCACTGCTTGTATCCTCTCTGTAGGAGATAGTTCCTCCACGTCTATTGTCAAGGTGAGTCCAAAGAGGAGCAATGAAGTCTCTTCCACAATTCAGAAGGGGGATGTGGTCGGACAGTTGCTCAGTAAATGTCAGAAGGCCATTGTTGTTCACCTAAAATTTAGCACAAAACATGTTTGTGTGTTGTAAGAGGAAATCTACTGACAGAATTAAGAAGTAGAATTTGCCACAATTTCTACTAGTTGATTCTACGAATCAAAGGTCCTCAGAATTTCACAATTACAAAAACTTGGAAATTAGGATATCAAAGAAATGAACAAAGTAAAGCAAGTAGTTACACTCATTTAAAGAGACTTGTGATTTTGGATGCAAGTAGATGAAACATGTCTCTAAATATGCAAAACAACATCTAAGCAATGCTTACAAAGGTCTTGTTGTGTGTGCGTCCAAAATATTTCAAAGGCTGCTGCAATATAATGGCTTCGGAGCTTCCATTATCCAAACGGGGGGTTACTATTTCTCCATTCCCAAATGGTAGGAAATTAGCTGGCACTAGGAAAAATGTAAGTGACAAGGAATCCTTTAGTTCTTCCAAGAAAAATAATCTCACAAACACGCACACACACGATGAACTGGTTACAAGTTTTAAAGGGGAATTCACTAAGAATAAATTGTGCTCATTTATACTGCTGAAAGTGCACCTAAATTGGCTTTTTAAAAGGCTGAAAGTGCACTCAACTACACGGTGCCGGGTAAACCTCAACTGGATATAAGTTTCAGGTTTTGTGTTCAAACACGACATGCTGCAGTGGCACAAACATTTAGTGAATTCACCCCTGAGCACCTTGACATAACCAATAATATAACTTGTCGGCTTACAGTTTGGTGAACCATCAACATGGAAAGACCAGCAAGCATTCACATTGATATTACTGCTTGACAAGAGTTCTGGGACACTGGATGCTGGAATTGTGAAAGAACTGATAGAGTCCACAGTGTAATAACCAGCCTGTAGGAGAAAACAAGATAGTTTATGTTCTCACTCTATTAATAAAAGAAAGAGATAGAGAGGAGAGGGGGGATGGGGGCCCTTTTTTCTGCATTCATGAGCAATTCCTTTTAAATGGTATATTTGTTTTTGTCATTTGTACTGTGCACAAGAAGCAGTAGGCTACTTCTCTTACCTGCCAAGGTAGATCTGTTTCTGCAACATCTCCATAATAGATCAGGATGAATGAGCGATGAACATTGTAGGCTAAAACCACTTGGAAAGAGGCCACCTTCAAAACACCAAAAGACAGCATTCAAACCTTCCAAACAAACCAGACGGACCATTCATTGAAAACCAAAGATTACTATAGGCCTTACCCCTCCGCCATTAGAGTATGGCACGCTGTCCCATGTAGCGACAAAAGCTGAAGTAGCAGCAAAAGGTATGTTTGGGAAGTATTGCCTAACAGCTGCAGTGACTTGTGCCAGTACAGCACTGCTTGTATCCTCTCTATAGGAGATAGTTCCTCCACGTCTATTGTCAAGGCGAGTCCAAAGAGGAGCAATGATGTCTCTTCCGGAATCCAGGGAGTGGTTGTAGGCAGACAGTGGCTCGGTAAACGTTAGATGGCCGTTGTTGTTCACCTACATTTTAGGACCACAATTTTCAAAAAGATTTTAAAGAGAATTCTGAAGAAATTGGGGGCACATAAATAACTTGCAACTGAATGTTTCTATGAGGGTGGAAGTTGACGCTTACAAAGATCTGATTGTATGTGCGTCCAAAGTATTTGAAAGGCTGCTTCAAGAAAATGACATCAGAGCTTCCATCATCGGCAGTGGGGTTCACTTTTTCTCCATCCCCAGAAGCCAGGAAACTAGTTGGCACTAAGGAAAGGATAGGTGAAAATAAATTATTTAGATCTGTTGAAGAAAAACAAGCCCAGAAAAGGTACAGGTCAGGCTTGAGCTTCTGGTCGCATTGGCTTACATTTCGGTGAGCCATCAACATGGAAAGAGCTGCGACCATTCACATTGATATTGCTGCTGGATGAGAGTTCTGGGGCACTAGTTACTGGAATTGTGAAAGAATTGACAGAGTCCGCCGTGTTGTAACCCGCCTGTGGAAGTACAGAAAATTAATCGTTTTAGGCCCTCAACCTGTTCCAGATATAACTGTCTTTTGCTAGAATGTATGGGATGAAGTGAGGCAAGGGCAATTCCTTGTAATTTCTACCATTTGCAAAAACAACAAGGACCTGTCTCCACTCACCAGCCAAATCTGTTCTGTTTCTGCAATGGCTCCATAGTTGATCAGGATGAAAGTGCGATGAACATTGGAGACTAAAACCAATTGGAAAGTAACCACCTTCAAAATACCAAAAGACAGCATTAAATACTTTCACCCTACACAGGACAACACTAGGTCATCATTAAACAATGATTAGATCTTACCCCTCCACCATTAGAGTATGGCACACTGTCCCAGGTAGCAACAAAAGCTGATGAAGCAGTAAATGTTATGTTGGGGAAGTAGTTCTTAACAGCTGCAGTGACTTGCGCCAGTACAGCACTGCTTGTATCCTCTCTGTAGGAGATAGTTCCTCCACGTCTATTGTCAAGGTGAGTCCAAAGAGGAGCAATGAAGTCTCTTCCACAATTCAGAAGGGGGATGTGGTCGGACAGTTGCTCAGTAAATGTCAGAAGGCCATTGTTGTTCACCTAAAATTTAGCACAAAACATGTTTGTGTGTTGTAAGAGGAAATCTACTGACAGAATTAAGAAGTAGAATTTGCCACAATTTCTACTAGTTGATTCTACGAATCAAAGGTCCTCAGAATTTCACAATTACAAAAACTTGGAAATTAGGATATCAAAGAAATGAACAAAGTAAAGCAAGTAGTTACACTCATTTAAAGAGACTTGTGATTTTGGATGCAAGTAGATGAAACATGTCTCTAAATATGCAAAACAACATCTAAGCAATGCTTACAAAGGTCTTGTTGTGTGTGCGTCCAAAATATTTCAAAGGCTGCTGCAATATAATGGCTTCGGAGCTTCCATTATCCAAACGGGGGGTTACTATTTCTCCATTCCCAAATGGTAGGAAATTAGCTGGCACTAGGAAAAATGTAAGTGACAGGAATCCTTTAGTTCTTCCAAGAAAAATAATCTCACAAACACGCACACACACGATGAACTGGTTACAAGTTTTAAAGGGGAATTCACTAAGAATAAATTGTGCTCGTTTATACTGCTGAAAGTGCACCTGAATTGGCTTTTTAAAAGGCTGAAAGTGCACTCAACTACATGGTGCCGGGTAAACCTCAACTGGATATAAGTTTCAGGCTTTGTGTTCAAACACGACATGCTGCAGTGGCACAAACATTTAGTGAATTCACCCCTGAGCACCTTGACATAACCAATAATATAACTTGTCGGCTTACAGTTTGGTGAACCATCAACATGGAAAGACCAGCAAGCATTCACATTGATATTACTGCTTGACAAGAGTTCTGGGACACTGGATGCTGGAATTGTGAAAGAACTGATAGAGTCCACAGTGTAATAACCAGCCTGTAGGAGAAAACAAGATAGTTTATGTTCTCACTCTATTAATAAAAGAAAGAGATAGAGAGGAGAGGGGGGATGGGGGCCCTTTTTTCTGCATTCATGAGCAATTCCTTTTAAATGGTATATTTGTTTTTGTCATTTGTACTGTGCACAAGAAGCAGTAGGCTACTTCTCTTACCTGCCAAGGTAGATCTGTTTCTGCAACATCTCCATAATAGATCAGGATGAATGAGCGATGAACATTGTAGGCTAAAACCACTTGGAAAGAGGCCACCTTCAAAACACCAATAGACAGCATTCAAACCTTCCAAACAAACCAGACGGACCATTCATTGAAAACCAAAGATTACTATAGGCCTTACCCCTCCGCCATTAGAGTATGGCACACTGTCCCATGTAGCGACAAAAGCTGAAGTAGCAGCAAAAGGTATGTTTGGGAAGTATTGCCTAACAGCTGCAGTGACTTGTGCCAGTACAGCACTGCTTGTATCCTCTCTATAGGAGATAGTTCCTCCACGTCTATTGTCAAGGCGAGTCCAAAGAGGAGCAATGATGTCCCTTCCGGAATCCAGGGAGTGGTTGTAGGCAGACAGTGGCTCGGTAAACGTTAGATGGCCGTTGTTGTTCACCTACATTTTAGGACCACAATTTTCAAAAAGATTTTAAAGAGAATTCTGAAGAAATTGGGGGCACATAAATAACTTGCAACTGAATGTTTCTATGGGGGTGGAAGTTGACGCTTACAAAGATCTGATTGTATGTGCGTCCAAAGTATTTGAAAGGCTGCTTCAAGAAAATGACATCAGAGCTTCCATCATCGGCAGTGGGGTTCACTTTTTCTCCATCCCCAGAAGCCAGGAAACTAGTTGGCACTAAGGAAAGGATAGGTGAAAATAAATTATTTAGATCTGTTGAAGAAAAACAAGCCCAGAAAAGGTACAGGTCAGGCTTGAGCTTCTGGTCGCATTGGCTTACATTTCGGTGAGCCATCAACATGGAAAGAGCTGCGACCATTCACATTGATATTGCTGCTGGATGAGAGTTCTGGGGCACTGGTTACTGGAATTGTGAAAGAATTGACAGAGTCCGCCGTGTTGTAACCCGCCTGTGGAAGCACAGTAAATTAATCGTTTTAGGCCCTCAACCCTTTCCAGATATAACTGTCTTTTGCTAGAATGTATGGGATGAAGTGAGGCAAGGGCAATTCCTTGTAATTTCTACCATTTGCAAAAACAAAAAGGACCTGTCTCCACTCACCAGCCAAATCTGTTCTGTTTCTGCAATGGCTCCATAGTTGATCAGGATGAAAGTGCGATGAACATTGGAGACTAAAACCAATTGGAAAGTAACCACCTTCAAAATACCAAAAGACAGCATTAAATACTTTCACCCTACACAGGACAACACTAGTTCATCATTAAACAATGATTAGATCTTACCCCTCCACCATTAGAGTATGGCACACTGTCCCAGGTAGCAACAAAAGCTGATGAAGCAGTAAATGTTATGTTGGGGAAGTAGTTCTTAACAGCTGCAGTGACTTGCGCCAGTACAGCACTGCTTGTATCCTCTCTGTAGGAGATAGTTCCTCCACGTCTATTGTCAAGGTGAGTCCAAAGAGGAGCAATGAAGTCTCTTCCACAATTCAGAAGGGGGATGTGGTCGGACAGTTGCTCAGTAAATGTCAGAAGGCCATTGTTGTTCACCTAAAATTTAGCAAAAAAACATGTTTGTGTGTTGTAAGAGGAAATCTACTGACAGAATTAAGAAGTAGAATTTGCCTCAATTTCTACTAGTTGATTCTACGAATCAAAGGTCCTCAGAATTTCACAATTACAAAAACTTGGATATTAGGATATCAAAGAATGAACAAAGTAAAGCAAGTAATTACACTCATTTAAAGAGACTTGTGATTTTGGATGCAAGTAGATGAAACATGTCTCTAATTATGCAAAACAACATCTAAGCAATGCTTACAAAGGTCTTGTTGTGTGTGCGTCCAAAATATTTCAAAGGCTGCTGCAATATAATGGCTTCGGAGCTTCCATTATCCAAACGGGGGGTTACTATTTCTCCATTCCCAAATGGTAGGAAATTAGCTGGCACTAGGAAAAATGTAAGTGACAGGAATCCTTTAGTTCTTCCAAGAAAAATAATCTCACAAACACGCACACACACGATGAACTGGTTACAAGTTTTAAAGGGGAATTCACTAAGAATAAATTGTGCTCGTTTATACTGCTGAAAGTGCACCTGAATTGGCTTTTTAAAAGGCTGAAAGTGCACTCAACTACACGGTGCCGGGTAAACCTCAACTGGATATAAGTTTCAGGCTTTGTTTTCAAACACGACATGCTGCAGTGGCACAAACATTTAGTGAATTCACCCCTGAGCACCTTGACATAACCAATAATATAACTTGTCGGCTTACAGTTTGGTGAACCATCAACATGGAAAGACCAGCAAGCATTCACATTGATATTACTGCTTGACAAGAGTTCTGGGACACTGGATGCTGGAATTGTGAAAGAACTGATAGAGTCCACAGTGTAATAACCAGCCTGTAGGAGAAAACAAGATAGTTTATGTTCTCACTCTATTAATAAAAGAAAGAGATAGAGAGGAGAGGGGGGATGGGGGCCCTTTTTTCTGCATTCATGAGCAATTCCTTTTAAATGGTATATTTGTTTTTGTCATTTGTACTGTGCACAAGAAGCAGTAGGCTACTTCTCTTACCTGCCAAGGTAGATCTGTTTCTGCAACATCTCCATAATAGATCAGGATGAATGAGCGATGAACATTGTAGGCTAAAACCACTTGGAAAGAGGCCACCTTCAAAACACCAATAGACAGCATTCAAACCTTCCAAACAAACCAGACGGACCATTCATTGAAAACCAAAGATTACTATAGGCCTTACCCCTCCGCCATTAGAGTATGGCACGCTGTCCCATGTAGCGACAAAAGCTGAAGTAGCAGCAAAAGGTATGTTTGGGAAGTATTGTCTAACAGCTGCAGTGACTTGTGCCAGTACAGCACTGCTTGTATCCTCTCTATAGGAGATAGTTCCTCCACGTCTATTGTCAAGGCGAGTCCAAAGAGGAGCAATGATGTCTCTTCCGGATTCCAGGGAGTGGTTGTAGGCAGACAGTGGCTCGGTAAACGTTAGATGGCCGTTGTTGTTCACCTACATTTTAGGACCACAATTTTCAAAAAGATTTTAAAGAGAATTCTGAAGAAATTGGGGGCACATAAATAACTTGCAACTGAATGTTTCTATGAGGGTGGAAGTTGACGCTTACAAAGATCTGATTGTATGTGCGTCCAAAGTATTTGAAAGGCTGCTTCAAGAAAATGACATCAGAGCTTCCATCATCGGCAGTGGGGTTCACTTTTTCTCCATCCCCAGAAGCCAGGAAACTAGTTGGCACTAAGGAAAGGATAGGTGAAAAGAAATGATTTAGATCTGTTGAAGAAAAACAAGCCCAGAAAAGGTACAGGTCAGGCTTGAGCTTCTGGTCGCATTGGCTTACATTTCGGTGAGCCATCAACATGGAAAGAGCTGCGACCATTCACATTGATATTGCTGCTGGATGAGAGTTCTGGGGCACTGGTTACTGGAATTGTGAAAGAATTGACAGAGTCCGCCGTGTTGTAACCCGCCTGTGGAAGTACAGTAAATTAATCGTTTTAGGCCCTCAACCTGTTCCAGATATAACTGTCTTTTGCTAGAATGTATGGGATGAAGTGAGGCAAGGGCAATTCCTTGTAATTTCTACCATTTGCAAAAACAACAAGGACCTGTCTCCACTCACCAGCCAAATCTGTTCTGTTTCTGCAATGGCTCCATAGTTGATCAGGATGAAAGTGCGATGAACATTGGAGACTAAAACCAATTGGAAAGTAACCACCTTCAAAATACCAAAAGACAGCATTAAATACTTTCACCCTACACAGGACAACACTAGGTCATCATTAAACAATGATTAGATCTTACCCCTCCACCATTAGAGTATGGCACACTGTCCCAGGTAGCAACAAAAGCTGATGAAGCAGTAAATGTTATGTTGGGGAAGTAGTTCTTAACAGCTGCAGTGACTTGCGCCAGTACAGCACTGCTTGTATCCTCTCTGTAGGAGATAGTTCCTCCACGTCTATTGTCAAGGTGAGTCCAAAGAGGAGCAATGAAGTCTCTTCCACAATTCAGAAGGGGGATGTGGTCGGACAGTTGCTCAGTAAATGTCAGAAGGCCATTGTTGTTCACCTAAAATTTAGCACAAAACATGTTTGTGTGTTGTAAGAGGAAATCTACTGACAGAATTAAGAAGTAGAATTTGCCACAATTTCTACTAGTTGATTCTACGAATCAAAGGTCCTCAGAATTTCACAATTACAAAAACTTGGACATTAGGATATCAAAGAAATGAACAAAGTAAAGCAAGTAGTTACACTCATTTAAAGAGACTTGTGATTTTGGATGCAAGTAGATGAAACATGTCTCTAAATATGCAAAACAACATCTAAGCAATGCTTACAAAGGTCTTGTTGTGTGTGCGTCCAAAATATTTCAAAGGCTGCTGCAATATAATGGCTTCGGAGCTTCCATTATCCAAACGGGGGGTTACTATTTCTCCATTCCCAAATGGTAGGAAATTAGCTGGCACTAGGAAAAATGTAAGTGACAAGGAATCCTTTAGTTCTTCCAAGAAAAATAATCTCACAAACACGCACACACACGATGAACTGGTTACAAGTTTTAAAGGGGAATTCACTAAGAATAAATTGTGCTCATTTATACTGCTGAAAGTGCACCTAAATTGGCTTTTTAAAAGGCTGAGAGTGCACTCAACTACACGGTGCCGGGTAAACCTCAACTGGATATAAGTTTCAGGTTTTGTGTTCAAACACGACATGCTGCAGTGGCACAAACATTTAGTGAATTCACCCCTGAGCACCTTGACATAACCAATAATATAACTTGTCGGCTTACAGTTTGGTGAACCATCAACATGGAAAGACCAGCAAGCATTCACATTGATATTACTGCTTGACAAGAGTTCTGGGACACTGGATGCTGGAATTGTGAAAGAACTGATAGAGTCCACAGTGTAATAACCAGCCTGTAGGAGAAAACAAGATAGTTTATGTTCTCACTCTATTAATAAAAGAAAGAGATAGAGAGGAGAGGGGGGATGGGGGCCCTTTTTTCTGCATTCATGAGCAATTCCTTTTAAATGGTATATTTGTTTTTGTCATTTGTACTGTGCACAAGAAGCAGTAGGCTACTTCTCTTACCTGCCAAGGTAGATCTGTTTCTGCAACATCTCCATAATAGATCAGGATGAATGAGCGATGAACATTGTAGGCTAAAACCACTTGGAAAGAGGCCACCTTCAAAACACCAATAGACAGCATTCAAACCTTCCAAACAAACCAGACGGACCATTCATTGAAAACCAAAGATTACTATAGGCCTTACCCCTCCGCCATTAGAGTATGGCACGCTGTCCCATGTAGCGACAAAAGCTGAAGTAGCAGCAAAAGGTATGTTTGGGAAGTATTGCCTAACAGCTGCAGTGACTTGTGCCAGTACAGCACTGCTTGTATCCTCTCTATAGGAGATAGTTCCTCCACGTCTATTGTCAAGGCGAGTCCAAAGAGGAGCAATGATGTCTCTTCCGGAATCCAGGGAGTGGTTGTAGGCAGACAGTGGCTCGGTAAACGTTAGATGGCCGTTGTTGTTCACCTACATTTTAGGACCACAATTTTCAAAAAGATTTTAAAGAGAATTCTGAAGAAATTGGGGGCACATAAATAACTTGCAACTGAATGTTTCTCTGGGGGTGGAAGTTGACGCTTACAAAGATCTGATTGTATGTGCGTCCAAAGTATTTGAAAGGCTGCTTCAAGAAAATGACATCAGAGCTTCCATCATCGGCAGTGGGGTTCACTTTTTCTCCATCCCCAGAAGCCAGGAAACTAGTTGGCACTAAGGAAAGGATAGGTGAAAAGAAATGATTTAGATCTGTTGAAGAAAAACAAGCCCATAAAAGGTACAGGTTAGGCTTGAGCTTCTGGTCGCATTGGCTTACATTTCGGTGAGCCATCAACATGGAAAGAGCTGCGACCATTCACATTGATATTGCTGCTGGATGAGAGTTCTGGGGCACTGGTTACTGGAATTGTGAAAGAATTGACAGAGTCCGCCGTGTTGTAACCCGCCTGTGGAAGTACAGTAAATTAATCGTTTTAGGCCCTCAACCTGTTCCAGATATAACTGTCTTTTGCTAGAATGTATGGGATGAAGTGAGGCAAGGGCAATTCCTTGTAATTTCTACCATTTGCAAAAACAAAAAGGACCTGTCTCCACTCACCAGCCAAATCTGTTCTGTTTCTGCAATGGCTCCATAGTTGATCAGGATGAATGTGCGATGAACATTGGAGACTAAAACCAATTGGAAAGTAACCACCTTCAAAATACCAAAAGACAGCATTAAATACTTTCACCCTACACAGGACAACACTAGTTCATCATTAAACAATGATTAGATCTTACCCCTCCACCATTAGAGTATGGCACACTGTCCCAGGTAGCAACAAAAGCTGATGAAGCAGTACATGTTATGTTGGGGAAGTAGTTCTTAACAGCTGCAGTGACTTGCGCCAGTACAGCACTGCTTGTATCCTCTCTGTAGGAGATAGTTCCTCCACGTCTATTGTCAAGGTGAGTCCAAAGAGGAGCAATGAAGTCTCTTCCACAATTCAGAAGGGGGATGTGGTCGGACAGTTGCTCAGTAAATGTCAGAAGGCCATTGTTGTTCACCTAAAATTTAGCAAAAAAACATGTTTGTGTGTTGTAAGAGGAAATCTACTGACAGAATTAAGAAGTAGAATTTGCCTCAATTTCTACTAGTTGATTCTACGAATCAAAGGTCCTCAGAATTTCACAATTACAAAAACTTGGATATTAGGATATCAAAGAATGAACAAAGTAAAGCAAGTAATTACACTCATTTAAAGAGACTTGTGATTTTGGATGCAAGTAGATGAAACATGTCTCTAATTATGCAAAACAACATCTAAGCAATGCTTACAAAGGTCTTGTTGTGTGTGCGTCCAAAATATTTCAAAGGCTGCTGCAATATAATGGCTTCGGAGCTTCCATTATCCAAACGGGGGGTTACTATTTCTCCATTCCCAAATGGTAGGAAATTAGCTGGCACTAGGAAAAATGTAAGTGACAGGAATCCTTTAGTTCTTCCAAGAAAAATAATCTCACAAACACGCACACACACGATGAACTGGTTACAAGTTTTAAAGGGGAATTCACTAAGAATAAATTGTGCTCGTTTATACTGCTGAAAGTGCACCTGAATTGGCTTTTTAAAAGGCTGAAAGTGCACTCAACTACACGGTGCCGGGTAAACCTCAACTGGATATAAGTTTCAGGCTTTGTGTTCAAACACGACATGCTGCAGTGGCACAAACATTTAGTGAATTCACCCCTGAGCACCTTGACATAACCAATAATATAACTTGTCGGCTTACAGTTTGGTGAACCATCAACATGGAAAGACCAGCAAGCATTCACATTGATATTACTGCTTGACAAGAGTTCTGGGACACTGGATGCTGGAATTGTGAAAGAACTGATAGAGTCCACAGTGTAATAACCAGCCTGTAGGAGAAAACAAGATAGTTTATGTTCTCACTCTATTAATAAAAGAAAGAGATAGAGAGGAGAGGGGGGATGGGGGCCCTTTTTTCTGCATTCATGAGCAATTCCTTTTAAATGGTATATTTGTTTTTGTCATTTGTACTGTGCACAAGAAGCAGTAGGCTACTTCTCTTACCTGCCAAGGTAGATCTGTTTCTGCAACATCTCCATAATAGATCAGGATGAATGAGCGATGAACATTGTAGGCTAAAACCACTTGGAAAGAGGCCACCTTCAAAACACCAATAGACAGCATTCAAACCTTCCAAACAAACCAGACGGACCATTCATTGAAAACCAAAGATTACTATAGGCCTTACCCCTCCGCCATTAGAGTATGGCACGCTGTCCCATGTAGCGACAAAAGCTGAAGTAGCAGCAAAAGGTATGTTTGGGAAGTATTGTCTAACAGCTGCAGTGACTTGTGCCAGTACAGCACTGCTTGTATCCTCTCTATAGGAGATAGTTCCTCCACGTCTATTGTCAAGGCGAGTCCAAAGAGGAGCAATGATGTCTCTTCCGGATTCCAGGGAGTGGTTGTAGGCAGACAGTGGCTCGGTAAACGTTAGATGGCCGTTGTTGTTCACCTACATTTTAGGACCACAATTTTCAAAAAGATTTTAAAGAGAATTCTGAAGAAATTGGGGGCACATAAATAACTTGCAACTGAATGTTTCTATGGGGGTGGAAGTTGACGCTTACAAAGATCTGATTGTATGTGCGTCCAAAGTATTTGAAAGGCTGCTTCAAGAAAATGACATCAGAGCTTCCATCATCGGCAGTGGGGTTCACTTTTTCTCCATCCCCAGAAGCCAGGAAACTAGTTGGCACTAAGGAAAGGATAGGTGAAAAGAAATGATTTAGATCTGTTGAAGAAAAACAAGCCCAGAAAAGGTACAGGTCAGGCTTGAGCTTCTGGTCGCATTGGCTTACATTTCGGTGAGCCATCAACATGGAAAGAGCTGCGACCATTCACATTGATATTGCTGCTGGATGAGAGTTCTGGGGCACTGGTTACTGGAATTGTGAAAGAATTGACAGAGTCCGCCGTGTTGTAACCCGCCTGTGGAAGTACAGTAAATTAATCGTTTTAGGCCCTCAACCTGTTCCAGATATAACTGTCTTTTGCTAGAATGTATGGGATGAAGTGAGGCAAGGGCAATTCCTTGTAATTTCTACCATTTGCAAAAACAACAAGGACCTGTCTCCACTCACCAGCCAAATCTGTTCTGTTTCTGCAATGGCTCCATAGTTGATCAGGATGAAAGTGCGATGAACATTGGAGACTAAAACCAATTGGAAAGTAACCACCTTCAAAATACCAAAAGACAGCATTAAATACTTTCACCCTACACAGGACAACACTAGGTCATCATTAAACAATGATTAGATCTTACCCCTCCACCATTAGAGTATGGCACACTGTCCCAGGTAGCAACAAAAGCTGATGAAGCAGTAAATGTTATGTTGGGGAAGTAGTTCTTAACAGCTGCAGTGACTTGCGCCAGTACAGCACTGCTTGTATCCTCTCTGTAGGAGATAGTTCCTCCACGTCTATTGTCAAGGTGAGTCCAAAGAGGAGCAATGAAGTCTCTTCCACAATTCAGAAGGGGGATGTGGTCGGACAGTTGCTCAGTAAATGTCAGAAGGCCATTGTTGTTCACCTAAAATTTAGCACAAAACATGTTTGTGTGTTGTAAGAGGAAATCTACTGACAGAATTAAGAAGTAGAATTTGCCACAATTTCTACTAGTTGATTCTACGAATCAAAGGTCCTCAGAATTTCACAATTACAAAAACTTGGACATTAGGATATCAAAGAAATGAACAAAGTAAAGCAAGTAGTTACACTCATTTAAAGAGACTTGTGATTTTGGATGCAAGTAGATGAAACATGTCTCTAAATATGCAAAACAACATCTAAGCAATGCTTACAAAGGTCTTGTTGTGTGTGCGTCCAAAATATTTCAAAGGCTGCTGCAATATAATGGCTTCGGAGCTTCCATTATCCAAACGGGGGGTTACTATTTCTCCATTCCCAAATGGTAGGAAATTAGCTGGCACTAGGAAAAATGTAAGTGACAAGGAATCCTTTAGTTCTTCCAAGAAAAATAATCTCACAAACACGCACACACACGATGAACTGGTTACAAGTTTTAAAGGGGAATTCACTAAGAATAAATTGTGCTCATTTATACTGCTGAAAGTGCACCTAAATTGGCTTTTTAAAAGGCTGAGAGTGCACTCAACTACACGGTGCCGGGTAAACCTCAACTGGATATAAGTTTCAGGTTTTGTGTTCAAACACGACATGCTGCAGTGGCACAAACATTTAGTGAATTCACCCCTGAGCACCTTGACATAACCAATAATATAACTTGTCGGCTTACAGTTTGGTGAACCATCAACATGGAAAGACCAGCAAGCATTCACATTGATATTACTGCTTGACAAGAGTTCTGGGACACTGGATGCTGGAATTGTGAAAGAACTGATAGAGTCCACAGTGTAATAACCAGCCTGTAGGAGAAAACAAGATAGTTTATGTTCTCACTCTATTAATAAAAGAAAGAGATAGAGAGGAGAGGGGGGATGGGGGCCCTTTTTTCTGCATTCATGAGCAATTCCTTTTAAATGGTATATTTGTTTTTGTCATTTGTACTGTGCACAAGAAGCAGTAGGCTACTTCTCTTACCTGCCAAGGTAGATCTGTTTCTGCAACATCTCCATAATAGATCAGGATGAATGAGCGATGAACATTGTAGGCTAAAACCACTTGGAAAGAGGCCACCTTCAAAACACCAATAGACAGCATTCAAACCTTCCAAACAAACCAGACGGACCATTCATTGAAAACCAAAGATTACTATAGGCCTTACCCCTCCGCCATTAGAGTATGGCACGCTGTCCCATGTAGCGACAAAAGCTGAAGTAGCAGCAAAAGGTATGTTTGGGAAGTATTGCCTAACAGCTGCAGTGACTTGTGCCAGTACAGCACTGCTTGTATCCTCTCTATAGGAGATAGTTCCTCCACGTCTATTGTCAAGGCGAGTCCAAAGAGGAGCAATGATGTCTCTTCCGGAATCCAGGGAGTGGTTGTAGGCAGACAGTGGCTCGGTAAACGTTAGATGGCCGTTGTTGTTCACCTACATTTTAGGACCACAATTTTCAAAAAGATTTTAAAGAGAATTCTGAAGAAATTGGGGGCACATAAATAACTTGCAACTGAATGTTTCTCTGGGGGTGGAAGTTGACGCTTACAAAGATCTGATTGTATGTGCGTCCAAAGTATTTGAAAGGCTGCTTCAAGAAAATGACATCAGAGCTTCCATCATCGGCAGTGGGGTTCACTTTTTCTCCATCCCCAGAAGCCAGGAAACTAGTTGGCACTAAGGAAAGGATAGGTGAAAAGAAATGATTTAGATCTGTTGAAGAAAAACAAGCCCATAAAAGGTACAGGTTAGGCTTGAGCTTCTGGTCGCATTGGCTTACATTTCGGTGAGCCATCAACATGGAAAGAGCTGCGACCATTCACATTGATATTGCTGCTGGATGAGAGTTCTGGGGCACTGGTTACTGGAATTGTGAAAGAATTGACAGAGTCCGCCGTGTTGTAACCCGCCTGTGGAAGTACAGTAAATTAATCGTTTTAGGCCCTCAACCTGTTCCAGATATAACTGTCTTTTGCTAGAATGTATGGGATGAAGTGAGGCAAGGGCAATTCCTTGTAATTTCTACCATTTGCAAAAACAAAAAGGACCTGTCTCCACTCACCAGCCAAATCTGTTCTGTTTCTGCAATGGCTCCATAGTTGATCAGGATGAATGTGCGATGAACATTGGAGACTAAAACCAATTGGAAAGTAACCACCTTCAAAATACCAAAAGACAGCATTAAATACTTTCACCCTACACAGGACAACACTAGTTCATCATTAAACAATGATTAGATCTTACCCCTCCACCATTAGAGTATGGCACACTGTCCCAGGTAGCAACAAAAGCTGATGAAGCAGTAAATGTTATGTTGGGGAAGTAGTTCTTAACAGCTGCAGTGACTTGCGCCAGTACAGCACTGCTTGTATCCTCTCTGTAGGAGATAGTTCCTCCACGTCTATTGTCAAGGTGAGTCCAAAGAGGAGCAATGAAGTCTCTTCCACAATTCAGAAGGGGGATGTGGTCGGACAGTTGCTCAGTAAATGTCAGAAGGCCATTGTTGTTCACCTAAAATTTAGCAAAAAAACATGTTTGTGTGTTGTAAGAGGAAATCTACTGACAGAATTAAGAAGTAGAATTTGCCTCAATTTCTACTAGTTGATTCTACGAATCAAAGGTCCTCAGAATTTCACAATTACAAAAACTTGGATATTAGGATATCAAAGAATGAACAAAGTAAAGCAAGTAGTTACACTCATTTAAAGAGACTTGTGATTTTGGATGCAAGTAGATGAAACATGTCTCTAATTATGCAAAACAACATCTAAGCAATGCTTACAAAGGTCTTGTTGTGTGTGCGTCCAAAATATTTCAAAGGCTGCTGCAATATAATGGCTTCGGAGCTTCCATTATCCAAACGGGGGGTTACTATTTCTCCATTCCCAAATGGTAGGAAATTAGCTGGCACTAGGAAAAATGTAAGTGACAGGAATCCTTTAGTTCTTCCAAGAAAAATAATCTCACAAACACGCACACACACGATGAACTGGTTACAAGTTTTAAAGGGGAATTCACTAAGAATAAATTGTGCTCGTTTATACTGCTGAAAGTGCACCTGAATTGGCTTTTTAAAAGGCTGAAAGTGCACTCAACTACACGGTGCCGGGTAAACCTCAACTGGATATAAGTTTCAGGCTTTGTGTTCAAACACGACATGCTGCAGTGGCACAAACATTTAGTGAATTCACCCCTGAGCACCTTGACATAACCAATAATATAACTTGTCAGCTTACAGTTTGGTGAACCATCAACATGGAAAGACCAGCAAGCATTCACATTGATATTACTGCTTGACAAGAGTTCTGGGACACTGGATGCTGGAATTGTGAAAGAACTGATAGAGTCCACAGTGTAATAACCAGCCTGTAGGAGAAAACAAGATAGTTTATGTTCTCACTCTATTAATAAAAGAAAGAGATAGAGAGGAGAGGGGGGATGGGGGCCCTTTTTTCTGCATTCATGAGCAATTCCTTTTAAATGGTATATTTGTTTTTGTCATTTGTACTGTGCACAAGAAGCAGTAGGCTACTTCTCTTACCTGCCAAGGTAGATCTGTTTCTGCAACATCTCCATAATAGATCAGGATGAATGAGCGATGAACATTGTAGGCTAAAACCACTTGGAAAGAGGCCACCTTCAAAACACCAATAGACAGCATTCAAACCTTCCAAACAAACCAGACGGACCATTCATTGAAAACCAAAGATTACTATAGGCCTTACCCCTCCGCCATTAGAGTATGGCACGCTGTCCCATGTAGCGACAAAAGCTGAAGTAGCAGCAAAAGGTATGTTTGGGAAGTATTGTCTAACAGCTGCAGTGACTTGTGCCAGTACAGCACTGCTTGTATCCTCTCTATAGGAGATAGTTCCTCCACGTCTATTGTCAAGGCGAGTCCAAAGAGGAGCAATGATGTCTCTTCCGGATTCCAGGGAGTGGTTGTAGGCAGACAGTGGCTCGGTAAACGTTAGATGGCCGTTGTTGTTCACCTACATTTTAGGACCACAATTTTCAAAAAGATTTTAAAGAGAATTCTGAAGAAATTGGGGGCACATAAATAACTTGCAACTGAATGTTTCTATGGGGGTGGAAGTTGACGCTTACAAAGATCTGATTGTATGTGCGTCCAAAGTATTTGAAAGGCTGCTTCAAGAAAATGACATCAGAGCTTCCATCATCGGCAGTGGGGTTCACTTTTTCTCCATCCCCAGAAGCCAGGAAACTAGTTGGCACTAAGGAAAGGATAGGTGAAAAGAAATGATTTAGATCTGTTGAAGAAAAACAAGCCCAGAAAAGGTACAGGTCAGGCTTGAGCTTCTGGTCGCATTGGCTTACATTTCGGTGAGCCATCAACATGGAAAGAGCTGCGACCATTCACATTGATATTGCTGCTGGATGAGAGTTCTGGGGCACTGGTTACTGGAATTGTGAAAGAATTGACAGAGTCCGCCGTGTTGTAACCCGCCTGTGGAAGTACAGTAAATTAATCGTTTTAGGCCCTCAACCTGTTCCAGATATAACTGTCTTTTGCTAGAATGTATGGGATGAAGTGAGGCAAGGGCAATTCCTTGTAATTTCTACCATTTGCAAAAACAACAAGGACCTGTCTCCACTCACCAGCCAACTCTGTTCTGTTTCTGCAATGGCTCCATAGTTGATCAGGATGAAAGTGCGATGAACATTGGAGACTAAAACCAATTGGAAAGTAACCACCTTCAAAATACCAAAAGACAGCATTAAATACTTTCACCCTACACAGGACAACACTAGTTCATCATTAAACAATGATTAGATCTTACCCCTCCACCATTAGAGTATGGCACACTGTCCCAGGTAGCAACAAAAGCTGATGAAGCAGTAAATGTTATGTTGGGGAAGTAGTTCTTAACAGCTGCAGTGACTTGCGCCAGTACAGCACTGCTTGTATCCTCTCTGTAGGAGATAGTTCCTCCACGTCTATTGTCAAGGTGAGTCCAAAGAGGAGCAATGAAGTCTCTTCCACAATTCAGAAGGGGGATGTGGTCGGACAGTTGCTCAGTAAATGTCAGAAGGCCATTGTTGTTCACCTAAAATTTAGCACAAAACATGTTTGTGTGTTGTAAGAGGAAATCTACTGACAGAATTAAGAAGTAGAATTTGCCACAATTTCTACTAGTTGATTCTACGAATCAAAGGTCCTCAGAATTTCACAATTACAAAAACTTGGACATTAGGATATCAAAGTATGAACAAAGTAAAGCAAGTAGTTACACTCATTTAAAGAGACTTGTGATTTTGGATGCAAGTAGATGAAAACTGTCTCTAAATATGCAAAACAACATCTAAGCAATGCTTACAAAGGTCTTGTTGTGTGTGCGTCCAAAATATTTCAAAGGCTGCTGCAATATAATGGCTTCGGAGCTTCCATTATCCAAACGGGGGGTTACTATTTCTCCATTCCCAAATGGTAGGAAATTAGCTGGCACTAGGAAAAATGTAAGTGACAAGGAATCCTTTAGTTCTTCCAAGAAAAATAATCTCACAAACACGCACACACACGATGAACTGGTTACAAGTTTTAAAGGGGAATTCACTAAGAATAAATTGTGCTCGTTTATACTGCTGAAAGTGCACCTGAATTGGCTTTTTAAAAGGCTGAGAGTGCACTCAACTACACGGTGCCGGGTAAACCTCAACTGGATATAAGTTTCAGGTTTTGTGTTCAAACACGACATGCTGCAGTGGCACAAACATTTAGTGAATTCACCCCTGAGCACCTTGACATAACCAATAATATAACTTGTCGGCTTACAGTTTGGTGAACCATCAACATGGAAAGACCAGCAAGCATTCACATTGATATTACTGCTTGACAAGAGTTCTGGGACACTGGATGCTGGAATTGTGAAAGAACTGATAGAGTCCACAGTGTAATAACCAGCCTGTAGGAGAAAACAAGATAGTTTATGTTCTCACTCTATTAATAAAAGAAAGAGATAGAGAGGAGAGGGGGGATGGGGGCCCTTTTTTCTGCATTCATGAGCAATTCCTTTAAAATGGTATATTTGTTTTTGTCATTTGTACTGTGCACAAGAAGCAGTAGGCTACTTCTCTTACCTGCCAAGGTAGATCTGTTTCTGCAACATCTCCATAATAGATCAGGATGAATGAGCGATGAACATTGTAGGCTAAAACCACTTGGAAAGAGGCCACCTTCAAAACACCAATAGACAGCATTCAAACCTTCCAAACAAACCAGACGGACCATTCATTGAAAACCAAAGATTACTATAGGCCTTACCCCTCCGCCATTAGAGTATGGCACGCTGTCCCATGTAGCGACAAAAGCTGAAGTAGCAGCAAAAGGTATGTTTGGGAAGTATTGCCTAACAGCTGCAGTGACTTGTGCCAGTACAGCACTGCTCGTATCCTCTCTATAGGAGATAGTTCCTCCACGTCTATTGTCAAGGCGAGTCCAAAGAGGAGCAATGATGTCTCTTCCGGAATCCAGGGAGTGGTTGTAGGCAGACAGTGGCTCGGTAAACGTTAGATGGCCGTTGTTGTTCACCTACATTTTAGGACCACAATTTTCAAAAAGATTTTAAAGAGAATTCTGAAGAAATTGGGGGCACATAAATAACTTGCAACTGAATGTTTCTATGGGGGTGGTAGTTGATGCTTACAAAGATCTGATTGTATGTGCGTCCAAAGTATTTGAAAGGCTGCTTCAAGAAAATGACATCAGAGCTTCCATCATCGGCAGTGGGGTTCACTTTTTCTCCATCCCCAGAAGCCAGGAAACTAGTTGGCACTAAGGAAAGGATAGGTGAAAAGAAATGATTTAGATCTGTTGAAGAAAAACAAGCCCATAAAAGGTACAGGTTAGGCTTGAGCTTCTGGTCGCATTGGCTTACATTTCGGTGAGCCATCAACATGGAAAGAGCTGCGACCATTCACATTGATATTGCTGCTGGATGAGAGTTCTGGGGCACTGGTTACTGGAATTGTGAAAGAATTGACAGAGTCCGCCGTGTTGTAACCCGCCTGTGGAAGTACAGAAAATGAATCGTTTTAGGCCCTCAACCTGTTCCAGATATAACCGTCTTTTGCTAGAATGTATGGGATGAAGTGAGGCAAGGGCAATTCCTTGTAATTTCTACCATTTGCAAAAACAACAAGGACCTGTCTCCACTCACCAGCCAACTCTGTTCTGTTTCTGCAATGGCTCCATAGTTGATCAGGATGAAAGTGCGATGAACATTGGAGACTAAAACCAATTGGAAAGTAACCACCTTCAAAATACCAAAAGACAGCATTAAATACTTTCATCCTACACAGGACAACACTAGTTCATCATTAAACAATGATTAGATCTTACCCCTACGCCATTAGAGTATGGCACACTGTCCCAGGTAGCAACAAAAGCTGATGAAGCAGTAAATGTTATGTTGGGGAAGTAGTTCTTAACAGCTGCAGTGACTTGCGCCAGTACAGCACTGCTTGTATCCTCTCTGTAGGAGATAGTTCCTCCACGTCTATTGTCAAGGTGAGTCCAAAGAGGAGCAATGAAGTCTCTTCCACAATTCAGAAGGGGGATGTGGTCGGACAGTTGCTCAGTAAATGTCAGAAGGCCATTGTTGTTCACCTAAAATTTAGCACAAAACATGTTTGTGTGTTGTAAGAGGAAATCTACTGACAGAATTAAGAAGCAGAATTTGCCACAATTTCTACTAGTTGATTCTACGAATCAAAGGTCCTCAGAATTTCACAATTACAAAAACTTGGACATTAGGATATCAAAGTATGAACAAAGTAAAGCAAGTAGTTACACTCATTTAAAGAGACTTGTGATTTTGGATGCAAGTAGATGAAACATGTCTCTAAATATGCAAAACAACATCTAAGCAATGCTTACAAAGGTCTTGTTGTGTGTGCGTCCAAAATATTTCAAAGGCTGCTGCAATATAATGGCTTCGGAGCTTCCATTATCCAAACGGGGGGTTACTATTTCTCCATTCCCAAATGGTAGGAAATTAGCTGGCACTAGGAAAAATGTAAGTGACAGGAATCCTTTAGTTCTTCCAAGAAAAATAATCTCACAAACACGCACACACACGATGAACTGGTTACAAGTTTTAAAGGGGAATTCACTAAGAATAAATTGTGCTCGTTTATACTGCTGAAAGTGCACCTGAATTGGCTTTTTAAAAGGCTGAAAGTGCACTCAACTACACGGTGCCGGGTAAACCTCAACTGGATATAAGTTTCAGGTTTTGTGTTCAAACACGACATGCTGCAGTGGCACAAACATTTAGTGAATTCACCCCTGAGCACCTTGACATAACCAATAATATAACTTGTCGGCTTACAGTTTGGTGAACCATCAACATGGAAAGACCAGCAAGCATTCACATTGATATTACTGCTTGACAAGAGTTCTGGGACACTGGATGCTGGAATTGTGAAAGAACTGATAGAGTCCACAGTGTAATAACCAGCCTGTAGGAGAAAACAAGATAGTTTATGTTCTCACTCTATTAATAAAAGAAAGAGATAGAGAGGAGAGGGGGGATGGGGGCCCTTTTTTCTGCATTCATGAGCAATTCCTTTTAAATGGTATATTTGTTTTTGTCATTTGTACTGTGCACAAGAAGCAGTAGGCTACTTCTCTTACCTGCCAAGGTAGATCTGTTTCTGCAACATCTCCATAATAGATCAGGATGAATGAGCGATGAACATTGTAGGCTAAAACCACTTGGAAAGAGGCCACCTTCAAAACACCAATAGACAGCATTCAAACCTTCCAAACAAACCAGACGGACCATTCATTGAAAACCAAAGATTACTATAGGCCTTACCCCTCCGCCATTAGAGTATGGCACGCTGTCCCATGTAGCGACAAAAGCTGAAGTAGCAGCAAAAGGTATGTTTGGGAAGTATTGCCTAACAGCTGCAGTGACTTGTGCCAGTACAGCACTGCTTGTATCCTCTCTATAGGAGATAGTTCCTCCACGTCTATTGTCAAGGCGAGTCCAAAGAGGAGCAATGATGTCTCTTCCGGAATCCAGGGAGTGGTTGTAGGCAGACAGTGGCTCGGTAAACGTTAGATGGCCGTTGTTGTTCACCTACATTTTAGGACCACAATTTTCAAAAAGATTTTAAAGAGAATTCTGAAGAAATTGGGGGCACATAAATAACTTGCAACTGAATGTTTCTATGGGGGTGGAAGTTGACGCTTACAAAGATCTGATTGTATGTGCGTCCAAAGTATTTGAAAGGCTGCTTCAAGAAAATGACATCAGAGCTTCCATCATCGGCAGTGGGGTTCACTTTTTCTCCATCCCCAGAAGCCAGGAAACTAGTTGGCACTAAGGAAAGGATAGGTGAAAAGAAATGATTTAGATCTGTTGAAGAAAAACAAGCCCATAAAAGGTACAGGTTAGGCTTGAGCTTCTGGTCGCATTGGCTTACATTTCGGTGAGCCATCAACATGGAAAGAGCTGCGACCATTCACATTGATATTGCTGCTGGATGAGAGTTCTGGGGCACTGGTTACTGGAATTGTGAAAGAATTGACAGAGTCCGCCGTGTTGTAACCCGCCTGTGGAAGTACAGAAAATTAATCGTTTTAGGCCCTCAACCTGTTCCAGATATAACTGTCTTTTGCTAGAATGTATGGGATGAAGTGAGGCAAGGGCAATTCCTTGTAATTTCTACCATTTGCAAAAACAACAAGGACCTGTCTCCACTCACCAGCCAACTCTGTTCTGTTTCTGCAATGGCTCCATAGTTGATCAGGATGAAAGTGCGATGAACATTGGAGACTAAAACCAATTGGAAAGTAACCACCTTCAAAATACCAAAAGACAGCATTAAATACTTTCATCCTACACAGGACAACACTAGTTCATCATTAAACAATGATTAGATCTTACCCCTCCACCATTAGAGTATGGCACACTGTCCCAGGTAGCAACAAAAGCTGATGAAGCAGTAAATGTTATGTTGGGGAAGTAGTTCTTAACAGCTGCAGTGACTTGCGCCAGTACAGCACTGCTTGTATCCTCTCTGTAGGAGATAGTTCCTCCACGTCTATTGTCAAGGTGAGTCCAAAGAGGAGCAATGAAGTCTCTTCCACAATTCAGAAGGGGGATGTGGTCGGACAGTTGCTCAGTAAATGTCAGAAGGCCATTGTTGTTCACCTAAAATTTAGCACAAAACATGTTTGTGTGTTGTAAGAGGAAATCTACTGACAGAATTAAGAAGTAGAATTTGCCACAATTTCTACTAGTTGATTCTACGGATCAAAGGTCCTCAGAATTTCACAATTACAAAAACTTGGACATTAGGATATCAAAGTATGAACAAAGTAAAGCAAGTAGTTACACTCATTTAAAGAGACTTGTGATTTTGGATGCAAGTAGATGAAACATGTCTCTAAATATGCAAAACAACATCTAAGCAATGCTTACAAAGGTCTTGTTGTGTGTGCGTCCAAAATATTTCAAAGGCTGCTGCAATATAATGGCTTCGGAGCTTCCATTATCCAAACGGGGGGTTACTATTTCTCCATTCCCAAATGGTAGGAAATTAGCTGGCACTAGGAAAAATGTAAGTGACAAGGAATCCTTTAGTTCTTCCAAGAAAAATAAGCTCACACACACACTGCGCTGGTTAAAAGTTTTAAAGGGGAATTCACTAAGAATATATTGTGCTTGTTTAAAATATTTTTATTTTTATGTGTCCCATATGATTTTAGCACTCGATTCACAAAATGATTTTATTACGGTAATGGAGTGCGAATATTATGCCCACAAAATGACCACCCATCAGAATTTGCCCAGGGCAGTTCCTCAGCTGCAGGATGCTTCAGAGTGCTAGGTTGTGGAGAGTACAGCAGACTAATACCATCTGGCAGATTTTTTAGGATTATATAGTTCGACTCCCACACTGCACTCAACTACACGGTGCCGGGTAAACCTCAACAGGAAATACGTTTCAGGTCTTGTGTTCAAACACGACATGCTGCAGTGGCACAAACATTTAGTGAATTCACCCCTGAGCACCTTGACATAACCAATAATATAACTTGTCGGCTTACAGTTTGGTGAACCATCAACATGGAAAGACCAGCAAGCATTCACATTGATATTACTGCTTGACAAGAGTTCTGGGACACTGGATGCTGGAATTGTGAAAGAACTGATAGAGTCCACAGTGTAATAACCAGCCTGTAGGAGAAAACAAAATAGATTATGTTCTCATTCTATAAAAAATTTGAAATTTTATTAGAAAATTAGAAAATAGAGACTATATGATAATTTCGCTTTGACACTATATGATAATTTAACTGAGCTGATGACATCACTGTTTTCTCCAGAGCGGCTGTACAGCCGAATCAAACTCTATTGCATTATTTTCCTGGTTAACAATGTGAAGATGCTTTTGAAACAATCTGCATTGTAAAAAGCGCTATATAAATAAAGACTTAGAATAAGAAAGAATAAGAACAAAGAATAAGTGACTTGACTTGACAAATAAGTAAATAACTGAAAAAGGGGGAGAAAAAAAAAACACCTTAAAATAAATTTTTCAAATTTCCATCATAGTCAGCATCACAAATACATTGATTTACACCCCATTTATGTTTAAAAGTTTCAAGGTCATTAACCAATTTGTAATAAGTGTACTCAATTTTTATTTGTGATCTTGCTTAACCCATGAAGACTGATTCAACTTCACAAATCTCATTATCGCCCAGTTTTTCTTTGTGTGACAACCAAATGGCCATTTTAACTTGTCCCAATAAAAAGTTCAATAAAATATGAGCCTCTTTTTTATTCTTTTTGTATTCAGGTCCATGTATAAAAACCATAGGTGAAAAGACTTCCCCAAACTTCTGACACCATCCATCTGACACCATCCATCTATTATAGGAAGCAACCGTTGTAATCTGGCACAATTCAAAAATAAATAAAAAACAGGTTTCCTGTATACCACAGAATGGGCATCCCTCCCTCACCTGTGGATCAAGACGTGCTCTGTGTCTGTCAGTAGCTATTATTCCATGCACTAACCTCCACTGAAGATCACCAGTTCTTTTTTCAATAGGAGGTTTGTACAAGGTCCTCCAGCTGCCCTTTGGAGAAGCACCTTTGTCCAAACACCTCATGCCATTTAGACTCCTTTACATTTAGATGATCATGAAGATGCAGTCTCTTTGCGCACAGTGTGTACAGTGATTTTTTTCCTGTATTGCTGAAAACTCCCAACTGAGGTGTCTTTAAAGATAATAGTCCACCTTCATTTTCCTCCCAACTTTCAGTTTCAGCTGCAATTTCCAATTCTGGGAAGTCAAATATGTCACTCTTTCCATTATAATTCTCTAGGGATAGTTTCTAACTCTCTGGCAAAAACTCAGCTATCTGAGTCAAGATTTTCTGATCTCATGCCCAGTTTTCCAGCAATATTCTCAACTGATAACCATTCACCATCAGGTATTAAGTGTCCAATTGTAATAATTTGTGCAGCCCACAGACTTTTCCTGAGTGATGCATCTTTAAAAACATCCAGATTCAGTGCAGAGTTCAAAAGCAATGGTTCTTCCCTCTTCAACAAACTTTGGGCATTGTTTAACTCCCGAGAAAACTTGAAAAGTGTCCATGCTTTCAAGAGTGATCTATAAAACGATGTTAGTCCTGCAAGATCCATCTTGTTTACATCCATCAAGAGCAGGTGGCGATCTAGTCCCATGTTACCTGCTTTCCTCAATAAGGGGCACGCTATGCCAGCCAATCTCACATCCTTCCCATAGAGGAGTCTCTAAGCCACTTGAAGTCTGAAGGTCTTTACTCTAGACCTGATATCCACTAGGCCTTGTCCTCCTTCCTGTCTTGGCAGATATAACACTGGTGCCTTTAACCAATGCTGACCCGACCAGAAAAAGTACACCAGACATCTCTGAATTTGTCTCACAAGGTCTTCTGCCGGTTCAAGGATCATCATTCTGTGCCAAAGTGAAGAGGCTACGAAGTTATTACATATCAGCACCCTTCCCCTGTAAGACAGCTGGGGCAGCAACCATTTCCAATGAGACAACTATGCACGTACTTTCTCCAGCAGGCCCTCCCAATTTTGTTTTCTATACTCATTTGTCCCCAAAAACACTCCTAGATATCTAAAACCAGCCTTTCCCCATTGTAAACCACTGATGGACTTTGACCACACCACACACCATTGCTTTTACACCAGTTAACTTGTGGCTGATGATGCCTTTCCATAACACACATGCTTTATTACTTCAACATCACCATCTCCTCTGATTAAAACTGTAACATCATCTGCATATGCAGATAATTTGACAGATTGCTGGTAATTAAAAAAAATAATTTGCAGACCTGCTAGTTCTTTCCTTAATTTACATAGCAAGGGCTCAATACCTATACTATAAAGTTGGCCTGAAAGGGGACAACCCTGTCTAATTCCCCTCTGAACTCTTACATGAGTACTTAAGCCACCAGCCATCTTACCATACATGTGGCTTCAGTGTACAATAATTATCATTGAAATAAAAGTATCACCAAAACCAAAAGCCTTTAGAGCATCAAAGAGAAAAATGTGATCCACCCGATCAAAAGCTTACTCCTGATCTATCGATAAAAATCCCATTTCAATCTTATCATCAAAAGCATAATCATACAAGTCCTTACTAAATGTAGATTATCTACAATAGATCTATCTTGTATACAGTAAAATTGATCTTTATGTATGATTACATGCAGTACATTATTTAATCTGCTTGCCAAACATTTTTGAAATTATTTTTTAATCTGAGCACACAGTGCCACAGGTATCCAGTTATTTAAGAGCGTTAAATCCCCCTTATTAGGGAGCAGAGTTTAACCCTGTAAGTCTAACCCTGAGTCTAAGACTGCACGCTGAAAACTCTTAGGAAGGATTCTTTCAGTAACACTTTTTTGAAGAACTTCAAAGTAATCATGTCCAAGAACAGGCCAGAAAGCCTTATAGAACTCTTTAGACAGTCCATCGATTCCATCTATATCTATCTATTCCAGTCCCATAACAGCAGCCGTGACTTCTTCATAGGTAAGTTCAGTCTCTAAAAAGTGTTTATGCTCTGAGGTTAAAACTGGAAGATCATAAAGCAGTTTGTTTCTACTTTGCTCATCTGATTTTTCAAAAGCGTATAGACTGGAATAAAAATCCACAGCAATTTTACGCATCTCTGTCTGATCAGAAGTGTCTTGACCATTACAATCTTTTAAACAGTACATCAATTTTTCTTGTCCCTTTTTACGCTCAAGGTTGAAAAAAAAAGAAGTAGAATCATCCATGTCTCTTGCTGTTAAAAACGACTCCTTACAAGAGCTCCTTTCACTCTTTCATTTAAAATTGAGCTCAGCAGGTTAGTCTTTTCAGTCCACAGATCTTTAAGGTTTACAGAGTCATTTGCAATCATACTTTGTTCATTACCAATTATTTCTTTTTCAAGACATTCCAATGACTTTTTTTTTAAGAATGTGATAAATATTGTTGACAAAAGTTCCTTATTTGTACCTTCCCTATTTCCCACCATTGAATGCAATCTTCATAACAATTCTTCTCACTCTTCCAAGACTCAGAAAAAAAACTTCTCACAAAAAATATTTATCTTCGAATAATTTTGCATTAAAATGCCAATAATGACTTTTATGTATTCTTTTTTGTAAGGTACACTCAAAAGTGACAGATTTATGATCCGACATTGAGGTGGGAAAAATAGTTGAATTTAGAACTCTATTCCTCATATTACGAGACGTATAGAGTCTATCCAACTTTACAGCAGAAACCTTCTCATTAGTAATCTTCACCCATGTATACTGACGTTTAAACAGATTGTGTTCTCTCCATACATCAGACAGGTTCAGATTTTTAATCACATTAGTTAAGCACAAGACACTCTCTGCATGAGGTTCTTCACCATTCCACTTGTGTAAAGTCCAAGGTACAATTGAAATCAATTGAAATATAATAAAATCTCCTTCATGCTGTTGTCTTACATTTTTTTCTAATTTAGTGAACAACCGTATTCTCTCTGCACCTATATTTGGAGCATATATATTTACAAAATGAAAAGAAAGATTACTAATTTCTGCCCTTACAATCAGCAACCTCCCTGGATCAACTTACATTTTTTGACAAGATTTTCACTTTAACACAAGGGGAAAAGAGTACTGCCACTCCGCATTCACATTGGACCCATGACTAAGGATCTTTTCTCCCTCCCACCATAGGCCCCACTCAGCCTCATTATTTTGATCACTGCCCATCTCTCATCCCATTAATATTTAAGGACCCCACCCGCAAGACTTCCATGAGACAGAGGAAAAGAAAGAAAGAAAAAGTACAGAGAAAAAGATAATTAGCAGTCATCATTATAATGGCGTTTTTCTTTTTCTTTTCCCCTCGTTACCCTTTCTTTCCCTGTTTGTTTTCCTTGTCTAATAACAGTCGTGTGATTTTTTAACCGAAACCTCTTCTGCTGCGAGAGCTCATCCTAAGTACTTGTTTTCCTTGCCCATACAACAGATGCAATAATTTTTTCAAGATCTGGGAAAAAGTCACTGACTTCTACACCTGCTTTTCCTTTTGTTTCATCTAAAAAATCTGTTCAAGCGTATACAAATAATTTCCAGCCACCCTTGCTATATCAGTATCTGACCATTGTTCTTCATTTCTTAATCCAAAATCAGTACATTGGGACATTATCATCTATTTCATCAGTCATATTTTCTTCAGAAACTACTGCTTGTGTTTCTTTGAGTTCACATACTTCATCATCACCTCCCTGAGCTTCACTCTTATCAGTTTAATCATTTATAGACTCAATATATCCAGCAGTGGGTCCTGTCTCCAGAGGGTCCTGTCTCCTGTGTCTCAGTTCTCTGTTCGTCTGTATCCTATTGATATTGGTTCAAATTTTTAACATCCCCATGCGATGTAGACGGCCGCTGATTGTCTTTATGTGGGCATGTGAAACGATTGTGGCCTAGGTCAGTGGTTCTTAAACCTGTCCTGGGGACCCCTGACCACTGCACATTTTGTATGTCTCCCTCATCAGACACACACAATTCAAGTCTTGCAGTCTCTACTAATGAGCTGATGATTTGAATCAGGTGTGTTAGATTAGGGAGACACGCAAAATGTGCAATGTTGAGCGGTCCCCAGGACAGGTTTGAGAAACACTGGCCTAGGTCACCACAATCAAAACACCTCAGGTTTTCAGTGCTTGCGTAAATCATGTATGAGTTCTCTCCTTGATTAACTCGGAACGAAACTTCCAAAGTACGCTCCAGCAAAGTAAAAAACATAAAGACTTGGCGGCGGAAAGAAGTGACGTGTTTAAGCACAAAAGCACCTAAGGGAATGATTCTCACAGGGCTTGCTATTTTTCAAAATCTTTGCAACTCTTTCATGATTACAGCATTACTGATAGACGATGGGACATTTGAAATTGTGATTTGTTGCTGGAGCAGATAGTGGGGTAACTGGAACATACGTTTCTTATTCTAATCCATATTCCGCTCACAGTCAACTTGTTGATCAACGATTCAGATCTAAAAAAAACAACAACCGCTTTGTTAATTTGTGAAGCTGAAACTACGTTATCAAAACCTACTTGCTCTCCCACTATAACAAGCAAGGTTGAGAAAGAACCATGTTTTCTGCATTCATGAGCAATTCCTTTTAAATGGTATATTTGTTTTTGTCATTTGTACAGTGCACAAGAAGCAGTAGGCTACTTCTCTTACCTGCCAAGGTAGTCCTGTTTCTGCAACATCTCCATAATAGATCAGGATGAATGAGCGATGAACATTGTAGGCTAAAACCACTTGGAAAGAGGCCACCTTCAAAACACCAACAGACAGCATTCAAAACCTTCCAAACAAACCAGACTGACCATTCATTGAAAACCAAAGATTACTATAGGCCTTACCCCTCCACCATTAGAGTATGGCACGCTGTCCCATGTAGCGACAAAAGCTGAAGTAGCAGCAAAAGGTATGTTTGGGAAGTATTGCTTAACAGCTGCAGTGACTTGTGCCAGTACAGCACTGCTTGTATCCTCTCTATAGGAGATAGTTCCTCCACGTCTATTGTCAAGGCTAGTCCAAAGAGGAGCAATGATGTCTCTTCCGGAATCCAGGGAGGGGTTGTAGGCAGACAGTGGCTCGGTAAACGTTAGATGGCCGTTGTTGTTCACCTAAATTGCAGGACAACAATTTTTAAAAGAATTTTGAAGAAATCAGGGGTACATAAATAGCTTGTAACTTAATGTTTGTGTTGGGGTGGAGTGTGAAGCTTACAAAGATCTGATTGTATGTGTGTCCAAAGTATTTGAAAGGCTGCTTCAAGAAAAAGACATCAGAGCTTCCATCATCGGCAGTGGGGTTCACTTTTTCTCCATCCCCAGAATTCAGGAAACTAGTTGGCACTAAGAAAAGGATAGGTGAGAAGAAATGATTTAGCTCTGCTGAAGAAAAACAAGCCCATAAAAGGTACAGGTCAGGCTTGAGCTTCTGGTCGCATTGGCTTACATTTCGGTGAGCCATCAACTTGGAAAGAGCTGCGACCATTCACATTGATATTGCTGCTGGATGAGAGTTCTGGGGCACTGGTTACTGGAATTGTGAAAGAATTGACAGAGTCCGCCGTGTTGTAACCCGCCTGTAGAAGTACAGTAAATTAATCGTTTTTAGGCCCTCAACCTGTTCCAGATATAACTGTCTTTTGCTAGAATGTAATATTTAAAGTGAAGCAAGTGCAATTTCTTGTCATTTCTATTCTCTGCAAAAATAACAAGGACCTGTCTTCACTCACCAGCCAAATCTGTTCTGTTTCTGCAATGGCTCCATAGTTGATCAGGATGAAAGTGCGATGAACACTGGAGACTAAAACCGCTTGGAAAGTAACCACCTTCAAAATACCAACAGAAAGAATTAAAAACATTCACCCTTCACAGGACAACACTAGTTCATCATTAAACAACGATTAGATCTTACCCCTCCACCATTAGAGTATGGCACACTGTCCCAGGTAGCAACAAAAGCTGATGAAGCACTAAACGCTAAGTTAGGGAAGTATTGCTTAACAGCTGCAGTGACTTGCGCCAGTACAGCACTGCTTGTATCCTCTCTGTAGGAGATAGTTCCTCCACGTCTACTGTCAAGGTGAGTCCAAAGAGGAGCAATGAAGTCTCTTCCACAATTCAGAAGGGGGATGTGGTCGGACAGTTGCTCAGTAAATGTTAGAAGGCCATTGTTGTTCACCTAAAATTTAGCACAAAACATGTTTGTGTGTTTTAAGAGGAAATCTACTGACAGAATTAAGAAGTAGAATTTGCCACAATTTCTACTAGTTGATTCTACGAATCAAAGGTACTCTGAATTTCACAATTACAAAAACTTGTACATTAGGATATCAAAATCTGAACAAAGTAAAGTATATGTTTACACTCATTTAAAGAGACTTGTGTTTTTTGATATAAATAGATTAAAAAAATGCAAAACAACAACTAAATAATGCTTACAAAGGTCTTGTTGTGTGTGCGTCCAAAATATTTCAAAGGCTGCTGCAATATAATGGCTTCGGAGCTTCCATTATCCAAACGGGGGGTTACTATTTCTCCATTCCCAAATGGTAGGAAATTAGCTGGCACTAGGAACAATTTAAATGAAAATAAATCCTTTAGTTCTTCCAAGAAACATAAGCTCACAAATACTGGACTGTTTACAAGTTTTAAAGGGGAATTCACTAAGAATTAATTCATGTTTATTGTGTTGTTTAATTTTATGTGTGCCTTATGATTTTAGCACCCTGTTCAAAACTGAATGATGTAAATAAGCATATGGAGGTTGAGTATTATGGACACAAAATGACCGGCCATCAGAATTTGCCCAGGGCAGTTCCTTAGCTTGCTTCAGAGTGCAAGGTTGTGCAGAGTACAGCAGACTACTACAATCTGCCAGATTTTTCAAGGATTTTATAGTACGACTCCCCCACTGCGATCCAGCACCTGAATTGGCTTTTTTAAAAGGCTGAAAGTACACTCAACTACACGGTTCCATGTAAAGTTGAACTGTAAATAAATTTTAGGTTTTGTGTTCAAACACGACATGCTACAGTGACACAAAAGTTTAGTGAATTCACCCTTGAGTACCTTGTCGTAACCAATAATATAACTTGTCGGCTTACAGTTTGGTGAACCATCAACATGGAAAGACCAGTGAGCAGTCACATTGATATTACTGCTTGACAAGAGTTCTGGGACACTGGATGCTGGAATTGTGAAAGAACTGATAGAGTCCACAGTGTAATAACCAGCCTGTAGGAGAAAACAAGATAGTTTATGTTCTCACTCTATTAATAAAAGAAAGAGATAGAGAGGCGAGAGAGAGGAGAGAGAGGAGAGGGGGGAAGGGGGGTTAAGAAAGAACCCTTTTTTCTGCAATAATGAGCAATTCCTTTTAAATGGTATAGTTGTTTTTGTCATTTGTACAGTGCACAAGAAGCAGTAGGCTACTTCTCTTACCTGCCAAGGTAGTCCTGTTTCTGCAACATCTCCATAATAGATCAGGATGAATGAGCGATGAACATTGTAGGCTAAAACCACTTGGAAAGAGGCCACCTTCAAAACACCAACAGACAACAATCAAAACCTTCCAAACAAACCAGACGGACCATTCACTGAAAACCAAAGATTACTATAGGCCTTACCCCTCCGCCATTAGAGTATGGCACGCTGTCCCATGTAGCGACAAAAGCTGAAGTAGCAGCAAAAGGTATGTTTGGGAAGTATTGCTTAACAGCTGCAGTGACTTGCGCCAGTACAGCACTGCTTGTATCCTCTCTATAGGAGATAGTTCCTCCATGTCTATTGTCAAGGCGAGTCCAAAAAGGAGCAATGATGTCTCTTCCGGAATCCAGGGAGTAGTTGTAGGCAGACAGTGGCTCGGTAAACGTTAGATGGCCGTTGTTGTTCACCTACATTTTAGGACCACAATTTTCAAAAAGATTTTAAAGAGAATTCTGAAGAAATTGGGGTTACATAAATAACTTGCAACTTAATGTTTCTATGGGTGTGGAAGTTGATGCTTACAAAGATCTGATTGTATGTGCGTCCAAAGTATTTGAAAGGCTGATTCAAGAAAATGATATCAGAGCTTCCATCATCGGCAGTGGGGTTCACTTTTTCTCCATCCCCAGAAGCCAGGAAACTAGTTGGCACTAAGGAAAGGATAGGTGAGAAGAAATGATTTAGATCTGTTGAAGAAAAACAAGCCCATACAAGGTACAGGTCAGGCTTGAGCTTCTGGTCGCATTGGCTTACATTTCGGTGAGCCATCAACATGGAAAGAGCTGCGACCATTCACATTGATATTGCTGCTGGATGAGAGTTCTGGGGCACTAGTTACTGGAATTGTGAAAGAATTGACAGAGTCCGCCGTGTTGTAACCCGCCTGTAGAAGTACAGTAAATTAATCGTTTTAGGCCCTCAACCTGTTCCAGATATAACTGTCTTTTGTTAGAATGTAATATATTAAGTCAAGGAAGTGCAGTTCCTTGTCATTTCTATCCTTTGCAAAAATAACAAGGACCTGTCTCCACTCACCAGCCAAATCTGTTCTGTTTCTGCAATGGCTCCATAGTTGATCAGGATGAAAGTGCGATGAACATTGGAGACTAAAACCAATTGGAAAGTAACCACCTTCAAAATATCAACAGACAACATTAAAAACCTTCACAGGACAACACTAGTTCAGCATTAAACAATGATTAGATCTTACCCCTCCACCATTAGAGTATGGCACACTGTCCCAGGTAGCAACAAAAGCTGATGAAGCACTAAACGCTATGTTGGGGAAGTATTTCTTAACAGCTGCAGTGACTTGCGCCAGTACAGCTCTGCTTGTATCCTCTATGTAGGAGATAGTTCCTCCACGTCTATTGTCAAGGTGAGTCCAAAGAGGAGCAATGAAGTCTCTTCCACAATTCAGAAGGGGGATGTGGTCGGACAGTTGCTCAGTAAATGTCAGAAGGCCATTGTTGTTCACCTAAAATTTAGCACAAAACATGTTTGTGTGTTGTAAGAGGAAATCTACTGACAGAATTAAGAAGTAGAATTTGCCACAATTTCTACTAGTTGATTCTACGAATCAAAGGTCCTCAGAATTTCACAATTACAAAAACTTGGACATTAGGATATCAAAGAATGAACAAAGTAAAGCAAGGTGTTATACTCATTTAAAGAGACTTGTGATTTTAGATGCAAGTAGATGAAAAATGTCTCTAAATATGCAAAATAACATCTAAACAATGCTTACAAAGGTCTTGTTGTGTGTGCGTCCAAAATATTTCAAAGGCTGCTTCAATATAATGGCTTCGGAGCTTCCATTATCCAAACGGGGGGTTACTATTTCTCCATTCCCAAATGGTAGGAAATTAGCTGGCACTAGGAAAAGTGTAAGTGACAAGGAATCCTTTAGTTTTTCCAAGAAACATAATCTCACACAAACAAACAAACACACACACACACACACACACACACACACACACACACACACATACGCTGCACTGGTTAAAAGTTTTATAGGGTAATTCACTAAGAATGAATTGTGCTTATTTATACTGCTGTCAACTTTTATGTGTCCCATATGATTTTAGCACCCGATTCACAACTGTAAATATAGTAATGTAGCTCGAGTATTATGGCCACAAAATGACTGCCCATCAGAATTTGCCCAGCGCATTTCCTCAGCTCGCTTCAGAGTGCAAGGTTGTGCAGAGTACAGCAGACTACTACAATCTGGCAGATTTTTCAAGGATTTTATAGTATGACTCCCCCACTGCAATCGAGCACCTGAAATGGCTTTTTAAAAGGCTGAAAGTGCACTCAACTACACGGTGCCGGGTACAACCTCAACTGGATAAAAGTTCAGGATTTATGTTCAAACACGACATGCTGCAGTGGCACAAACTTTTAGTGAATTCACCCCTGAGCACCTTGACATAACCAATAATATAACTTGTCGGCTTACAGTTTGGTGAACCATCAACATGGAAAGACCAGCAAGCATTCACATTGATATTACTGCTTGACAAGAGTTCTGGGACACTGGATGCTGGAATTGTGAAAGAACTGATAGAGTCCACAGTGTAATAACCAGCCTGTAGGAGAAAACAAGATAGTTTATGTTCTCACTCTATTCAAAAAAAGAGGGAGGGAGAGATAGAGAGGAGAGGGGGGATGGGGACCCTTTTTTCTGCATTCATGAGCAATTCCTTTTAAATGGTATATTTGTTTTTGTCATTTGTACTGTGCACAAGAAGCAGTAGGCTACTTCTCTTACCTGCCAAGGTAGATCTGTTTCTGCAACATCTCCATAATAGATCAGGATGAATGAGCGATGAACATTGTAGGCTAAAACCACTTGGAAAGAGGCCACCTTAAAAACACCAACAGACAGCATTCAAACCTTCCAAACAAACCAGACGGACCATTCATTGAAAACCAAAGATTACTATAGGCCTTACCCCTCCGCCATTAGAGTATGGCACGTTGTCCCATGTAGCGACAAAAGCCGAAGTAGCAGCAAAAGGTATGTTTGGGAAGTATTGCCTAACAGCTGCAGTGACTTGTGCCAGTACAGCACTGCTTGTATCCTCTCTATAGGAGATAGTTCCTCCACGTCTATTGTCAAGGCGTGTCCAAAGAGGAGCAATGATGTCTCTTCCGGAATCCAGGGAGTGGTTGTAGGCAGACAGTGGCTCGGTAAACGTTAGATGGCCGTTGTTGTTCACCTACATTTTAGGGCCACAATTTTCAAAAGGATTTTAAAGAGAGTTCTGAAGAAATTGGGGGCACATAAATATCTTGTAACTTAATGTTTGTGTTGTGGTGGAAGTTGACGCTTACAAAGATCTGATTGTATGTACGTCCAAAGTATTTGAAAGGCTGCTTCAAGAAAATGACATCAGAGCTTCCATCATTTGCAGTGGGGTTCACTTTTTCTCCATCCTCAGAAGCCAGGAAACTAGTTGGCACTAAGGAAAGGATAGGTGAAAAGAAATGATTTAGATCTGTTGAAGAAAAACAAGCCCAGAAAAGGTACAGGTCAGGCTTGAGTTTCTGGTCGCATTGGCTTACATTTCGGTGAGCCATCAACATGGAAAGAGCTGCGACCATTCACATTGATATTGCTGCTGGATGAGAGTTCTGGGGCACTGGTTACTGGAATTGTGAAAGAATTGACAGAGTCCGCCGTGTTGTAACCCGCCTGTAGAAGTACAGTAAATTAATCGTTTATATCCCTCAACCTGTTCCAGATATAACTGTCTTTTGATAGAATGTAATATATTAAGTCAAGCAAGTGCAGTTCCTTGCCATTTCTATCCTTTGCAAAAATAACAAGGACCTGTCTCCACTCACCAGCCAAATCTGTTCTGTTTCTGCAATGGCTCCATAGTTGATCAGGATGAAAGTGCGATGAACATTGGAGACTAAAACCAATTGGAAAGTAACCACCTTCAAAATACCAACAGAGAGCATTAAAAACCTTCACCCTTCACAGGACAACACTAGGTCATCATTAAACAACGATTAGATCTTACCCCTCCGCCATTAGAGTATGGCACACTGTCCCAGGTAGCAACAAAAGCTGATGAAGCACTAAACGCTATCTTGGGGAAGTAGTTCTTAACAGCTGCAGTGACTTGCGCCAGTACAGCACTGCTTGTATCCTCTCTGTAGGAGATAGTTCCTCCACGTCTATTGTCAAGGTGAGTCCAAAGAGGAGCAATGAAGTCTCTTCCACAATTCAGAAGGGGGATGTGGTCGGACAGTTGCTCAGTAAATGTCAGAAGGCCATTGTTGTTCACCTAAAATCGAGCACAAAACATGTTTGTGTGTTGTAAGAGGAAATCTACTGACAGAATTAAGAAGTAGAATTTGCCAAATTTTCTACTAGTTGATTCTATGAATCAAAGGTCCTCAGAATTTCACAATTGTACATTAGGATATCAAAGTATGAACAAAGTAAAGTATATATTTACACTCTTTTAAATAGACTTGTGATTTTAGATGCAAATAGATGAAAAATGTCTCTAAATATGCAAAACCACAACTAAACAATGCTTACAAAAGTCTTGTTGTGTGTGCGTCCAAAATATTTCAAAGGCTGCTGCAATATAATGGCTTCGGAGCTTCCATTATCCAAACGGGGGGTTACTATTTCTCCATTCCCAAATGGTAGGAAATTAGCTGGCACTAGGAAAAATGTAAGTGACAAGGAATCCTTTAGTTCTTCCAAGAAATATAATCTCACACACGCTGAACTGGTTAAAAAGGGAATTCACTAAGAATTAATTCATGTTTATCGTGTTGTTTATTTTTATGTGTGCCTTATCAATTTAGCACCCAGTTCACAACATGAATGATGTAAATAAGCCAATGGAGGTAGAGTATTATAGACACAAAATGACCGCCCATCAGAATTTTCCCAGGGCAGTTCTTCAGCTCGCTTCAGAGTGCAAGGTTGTGGATAGTACAGCAGACTACGACAATCTGGCAGATTTTTCCCACTGCGATCCAGCACCTGAATTGGCTTTTTAAAAGACTGAAAGTGCACTCATCTACAAGATGCCAGCTAAAGCTCAACTGTAAATAATTTTCAGGTTTTGTATTCAAACACGACATGCTGCAGTAGCACAGACATTTAGTGAATTCACCCCTGAGCACCTTGACATAACCAATAATATAACTTGTCGGCTTACACTTTGGTGAACCATCAACATGGAAAGACCAGCAAGCAGTCACATTGATATTACTGCTTGACAAGAGTTCTGGGACACTAGATGCTGGAATTGTGAATGAATTGATAGAGTCCACTGTGTAATAACCAGCCTGTAGGAGAAAACAAAATACTTTATGTTCTCATACTAAAAAAAAGAAAAAAGAAAGAACCCTTTTTTACATACAGGAGCAATTCCTTTTAAATGGTATATTTGTTTTTGTCATTTGTACTGTGCACAAGAAGCAGTAGGCTACTTCTCTTACCTGCCATGGTAGATCTGTTTCTGCAACATCTCCATAATAGATCAGGATGAATGAGCGATGAACATTGTAGGCTAAAACCACTTGGAAAGAGGCCACCTTCAAAACACCAATAGACAGCATTCAAAACCTTCCAAACAAACCAGACGGACCATTAATTGAAAACCAAAGATTACTATAGGCCTTACCCCTCCGCCATTAGAGTATGGCACGCTGTCCCATGTAGCGACAAAAGCTGAAGTAGCAGCAAAAGGTATGTTTGGAAAGTATTTCTTAACAGCTGCAGTGACTTGCGCCAGTACAGCACTGCTTGTATCCTCTTTGTAGGAGATAGTTCCTCCACGTCTATTGTCAAGTTGAGTCCAAAGAGGAGCAATGATGTCTCTTCCGGAATCCAGGGAGTGGTTGTAGGCAGACAGTGGCTCGGTAAACGTCAGATGGCCGTTGTTGTTCACCTACATTTTAGGACCACAATTTTAAAAGGTATTTTAAAGAGAATTTTGAATAAATTAGAGCTATAGAAATAGATTGTGCTTACAAAAATCTGATTGTATGTGTGTCCAAAGTATTTGAAAGTCTGCTGCAAGAAAATTGCTTTTGAGCTTCCATTTTCAGCAAAGGGGTTCAATATTTTTTCATTCTCCAAAGCTAGGAATCTAGTTGACACTAAAAAAAAAGAACAAGGAATTGTTTAGTTCTCTTATCAAAACATAAGCTCAGAAATGTAACCTTTTTTTAAACATTCTATTACTTTTCGGTGAGCCATCAACACGGAAAGACCAATGGCTAGGCACATCGATATTGCTGCCAGATGAGAGTTCTGGGGCACTGGTTACTGGAATTGTGAATGAATTAACAGAGCCGATTGTATGATATCCAGCCTATAGAAGTAAACAGGTTTTTTTTAGGATTCACACCCTTTTCAAAACAAAGCTTTATTTTGATAGTACAGGAAGTATTGCATGAACAAATCCTTAAGGAAATGTTTAAGGACTTGTACTTCACATACCATCCAATGTTGTACTGTTGTAGCAATATCACCATAGTTAAATAGGATGAATGAGCGATGAAAATTGTAGGCTAAAACCACTTGGAAAGTAACCACCTTCACAAAATAAATAAATAAAGAGCATTCAAAATCAAAGAAAACCCATAGATAATTAATTGATAATCATTTATTACTGTAGATCTTACCCCTCCACCACTATAGTATGGCACCCTGTCCCAGGTAGCTATAAAAGCAGATGTAGCAGCAAAAGGTATGTTTGGGACGTATTGATTAACAGCTGCAGTGACTTGTGCCAGTACAGCACTGCTTGTTTCCTCTCTATAGGAGATAGTTCCTCCCTTTCTATTGTCAAGGTCAGTCCAAAGAGGAGCAATGATGTCTCTTTCAGACTTCAAAACGGGGCTGTAGGCATACAGTGGCTCAGTAAATGTTATCTGGCCATTGTTGTTCACCTAAGAAGAAAGAACCAAAACAAGTTTCCATATCAAAAGATTTGACTAAACTAAATATGAATGATGCAAACAAAGTTCAAAGACAAAGATCTACAACATATAAGTATAAATTACTGAATATTCGGTAACCCGTTCAGCATGCAAAGTACTGTGCAAGTAAAACAAATTTACAGCATAACTTTCCATAATTATGGTGTACCTATAAAGTATGTTTGTGTAGATATAAGGAAACAACATGTAAAGTTTGGGGAATAAAGGGGTAACAACTAGGAAAATTAACTAATTATTTATACTGTAAATATTTTAGAACTAAGGGGTACTTATTTTACTATTATGATAGGCAGCAATCTTACATTTGGGAGCAATTTAGAGAGAACCTACACTGCATACCTTTTTTGTAATAATGGTTTACCAATACATAGGCCTTTTTTAAAATGACAGGTTACATACCAGGGCAATTATACAGTATTTTTTTTTCTTGATAGCAAAAGTGCAGTTGTTTTAATTTGGGCTTTATGCTTTAAGGCAAGTAAAACTATTGCAACTTTTTATTTATTTATTTAATTAAATACTGGGGGAAATATACTCTTGTTCCATGTAGTTACAGGGTAAGTGGTGCTTGTTACCCTTTAGTTCCTTATAGTTACACGGTAAGTGTCACATCTGTGGGCTGTATATTAAAGTGGTGCTTGTTACCTTCTTGTTCTATTAAGTTACAGGGTAAGTGTGACATCTGTAAAGTTTTATTTTTAAAAAGTAAAAAGTTGCATTTATGAATTATACAGACATTTTCGGGATAAAAATAAAAATAACAGTTGGTACTGATCCATCTTTGAGAATCAGCTGTTTTGCAAATAATGCGTTTTACTGACCCTCATTTGCAAAGCATGTGTTCACACACACATATATGAATTTAGCTATTTTCTTGGACACATCTCTTTATAAATGAAATTAATCCACTGCCTCCTCAGTGGCTCAGATGCCGGGAATTTATGGAGAGTGTGCGGAGCTTGTCCATACTGTGACGTCACATTAGGGGGAAAACTGGAACTTTTTGTATTTTTACTGTACTTATCCTGTAACTACATTGAACAAGAGGGTAACAAGCACCACTTCAATTTACAGCCTGCAGAGGTCACACTTACCTTGTAACTATATGGAACAAGAGGGTAACAAGCACCATTCACCATGTTACTGTCACAGTTATGTGCAATGCTGATGATTCAATGCTGTCCTAACATTGTTCGGGAAGCAGACACGCTCTGTCAGTTTAAATCTAGACTAAAAACACATCTCTTTACTATGGCATACACATAGAACATTATCAATGTATATTATTTAAATCAGTTGAATGATTGTTAGGCTGCATTAACTAGGTCTGCTGGAACCGGGAACACTTCCCATAACACCTGATGTACATCATAAAAAGAATGGCATCTACACTAATGTTAGTCTCTCTGTTTATCCCGAGGTTTACTGTAGTCAGCCGGATCCAGATCCAGACTCTATAGGTCGTTTTTCAAGCACCTTATTACGACCTTTATTTACGTTTTAAAGTCATGCACCCTCTAGCTGGCGTAAAAATAATGACAGTATTGTGTTACGTCTGTCGTCTTGAAATGACGTATGACTGTCGTTACCAATCAAAATGCGTGTTCATTTAAATGCAATGGGTGGACTTTTTATCACCATTTGTCATATTTCCATTTAGCAAAAATCTTTTTTTATTAACAACTACACCCACCCCACCCCTAAACTTACCCAGTGATTTATAGTGCTTATGCACTTTATGAGTACATGATTGCATGATCACATGATTACATGATGTTGTATTTTGCAATACTCTATCAATTGAGCTACGTAAAACCCAAAATATGACGCAAATAAATGGAAACAAAGCATTAAAATGAAAGTGTCCTGTTGTCGATAGGGGCACACCTTTAGTAAACGCTCCTATGGGTCGTATTTCATTAATTAAAATGGTAACACTTTAGAATAATGGTCATTAGTTAACATTAGTTAACTACATTAGTTAACATTAACTAATAATGAACTGCACTTATAAAGCGTTTATTAATCTTTGTTCATGTTAATTTCAACATTTACTAATGCATTATTAAAATCTTGTTAACATTAGTTAATGCACTGTGAACTAACATGAACAAACCATGAACAGCTGTATTTATATTAATGTTAACAAAGATGAACAAATACAGTAACAAATGTACTGCTCATGGTTAGTTCATGTTAGTTAATACATTAACTAATGTTAACTACTGACCATTATTCTAAAGTGTTACCATTAAAATGAAGTGTCCTGTTGTGGATAGGGGCGCAACTTTAGTAAACACTCCTATGGGTCGTATTTCAGGGAAGTGACAAACGACTTATTGTCGCCAAACGTATACTTTAGCTTTTCTTTTAAAACAAAATTAATTCCCTATTAGCACTGTAAAGTTGCTTTAAAGCAATCTGTGTTGTAAAAACGCTATATAAATGAAGGTAAAGAAAGTTATGTTCAGTTTTTGTTTTTGTTTTTTATGGATATTCAGTTTGTTTTCTTTAGTCACATGTCTTCGTTTGTTCTATTTTCCCACCACAATCTGTCACCATGGACACTAACCCCAATCATCACAGCTGTTCGTAGTTTTAGTTAATCATCTGTATATTTAAGTTCCTGCTTGTTTTTAGTTCAGTGTCCGGTATTGTTCATGTTTTATGTTGCACGCTGTTTCACACTTTTGCTATCTTTGTGGATTATTCAAATACCCCTTTGGTAACGCTTTAGATTACAGCCCAGAAAGTACTGCGTGAGTAAAGTGAATTTACAGCATAACTTTCGGTAATTAAAGTGTAACTATAAAATAAGTATGTGTAGGTATAATGGAACAATATGTAATATTTGGGGAATAAAGTTGTAATATCAGGAAAATTAACAAATAATTTGTACTGTAAGTATTTTTAATTAAGGGGTAATTAGCAATGTAGTTACAGGATAAGTGCTGTTTTTTATTCCATGTAGTTACAGGGTAAGTATGAATCTACGGGCTGTAAATTAAAGTGGTGTTTGTTCCCCTTTTGTTTCATGTAGTTACAGGGTAAGTATAAAAAACACTTCAAAATCTGATATCACTCGGAAACATTTATTTGAAAAACAACTTAATTCAAAACAGATTTACGACACTTCTTATTCATTTTTTTAAATAAACTTTTCATTTCAAATAATAACTTCCTGACAGAAAGAGGCATGTTTTTTCCCTCTTTTGTTTCTCTTGCTTGGCTTAGCCTCCTTGTTCCTCTTCTTCTTCTTTTTTGTTATTTCCACTGATGGATCTTAAGAGGAATCCCATGTCTTTTGATATTCTTTATTATTATTTATTAAAAGAAAAAGAACACCCAGAAATGCTCTCATAATTTACTAATCTTTTCTCATCCAACCAACTGTTGCCAGCCCGTGCATGAGTAAAGAAGCTTTAAGATTTCATGACGTTTCACGCAAGTTTCATCTTTCATCGTCTTGTTTATTTCTCATTGCTATTATCATATACTGTTATTGATTGTATACTATTGTGAGCATTAATTAAAAGAATGAAATAAAAACGGACGGCATCCGATATCCGCATGACCAGAGTTTCTCTGCGAGCTCACATCACGCTTCAAGTTACGTCAAGCGTGAAGCGTTTTTTAAAATCTAGATTAATCTCACTGTAATCTTGGAATTAATCTAGATTAAAATGGCTCATTTGAATTCTGCCGAAGGCATTCAGAATATGTGTGCTCGTAAGTGATCGTTTGTCTTTTTGTAATTTGAATAATAAATAACTTCTGTCCCTTTAAGACCTGACGCACGCATGGATCCCAAAAACTGTTCCTGTGAGTTGGTTACGACTATGTTTACGTTAAAACTCACCAAGATGGGCACTGAGACATTTTTGAGTGTATTTGACCATTAATAAGCTGGGAAAAGGAGCTCATTTTTGCACTTGTATGTCAGAGGCGGCTTTATTACGGTATGTGTGTGTGCGCTTCATATGCGAGCGCGTAGAATTAACGTTATGTGCAACCCCGCGCAAAATTCAGACCGGTCACACCAATACCAACACGCTGTCATGAGGAAAAATCATGTTCAGAGGGTTAAACCGGACTGAATGAGAGGAGGCGTGTCAACTCGAAAGTCATCATAGCTTGCGTAGTATAGACCCAGCTCCCAACCCAACTTTGAGAATAGATTAACGGCGATATTTTTTTATCGCCCGATAAGAGTCTCACGTTAACGCAGCACGTTAACGCTGACAACGGCCCACCACTAATATATATATATATATATATATATATATATATATATATGCACACCTATGGAACTAACCCTCTCATGCGTGCACAGATGACTGTGGGTCGGAAGCGATAGTCTACATTTAAAAAAAAATCATATATTGTTATTTTTCTTACAAACACTTATCGTTTCACTTCAGAAGACATTGATTCATCCATTGGGATTGTATGGATTACGTTAGTTATTGCTGTATGTGCTGTTTGATGCTTCAACTTTTAGGAACCCAAATGAGTTTTCATTAGTAGAGATAATTTATGTTTCTGTGTTCATCTGAAGAAAGCAAGTCAAACACATCTCGGATGGCATGAGGGTAAAAGACGAGTAAACGGTGAGGACATGTCTGGGTGTACTGTATTTTCTTAAAATACATAATACAGAATAGCTAGAGACATAGGATTCCTTCTTAAGATTCATCTGTGGCAAGAACGAAAAAGGAGGATGAAGCCAAGCAAGAGAATCGAATTAGAAGTGTTGTAAATCTGTTTTGAAAGTTGTTTTTCAAATAAATGTTTCCAAGTGATATCAGATTTTGTATGTGTTTATTTTATTGTACTTACCCTGTAACTACATGAAACGAGGGGAACAAGGACCACTTTAATTTACAGGCCGCAGATTCACACTTACCCTGCAACTACATGAAACAAGAGGGGAACAAACACCACTTTAATTTACAGCCCGTAGATTCATACTACTACACGTAACTACACGGATAGTTACCCCCTAAATTTAAAAATACTTACAGTATAAAATATTTGTTTAATTTCATGATAGTTACCCCTTTATTCCCCAAATATTATATATTGTTCCCTTATACCTACACATACTTACTTTATATTTACACTATAATTACCAAAAGTTACGCAGTAAATTCGCTTTACTTACGCAGTACTTTCCGGGCTGTAATCTATAGCGTTACCAAACCTTGTATTACCCTCATCCTAGTCTTCTACATGGAACAAGAGTATATTTCCCCAGTATTAAAAAAAGTTGCCATTGTTTTAGTTTTACTTGCCTTAAAACACAGAATAGCAAACCTTAATCAGTGCACTTTTGCGAACAAAAAAAAAACTGTATAAAGGCACCGATATGTAGCCCGTAATAAAAAAAGACAATATTTATTGGTACACTATTATTACAAAAAGGTATGCAGTGTAGGTTCTCTCTAAATTGCTCCAAAAGTAAGATTGTTGCCTATCATGATAGTAGAATAAGTACCCCTTAGTTCTGAAGTACTTACAGTATAAATCATTTATTAATTTACCTAGTTGTTACCCCTTTATTCCCCAAACTTTACATATTGTTCCCTTATACCTACACGCACATACTTTATAGGTACATTATACTTACCAAAAGTTATACTGTAAATTAATTTTACTTACGCAGTACTACACATAATCTAAAGCGTTACCGAATATTCTTATAGTTTAACAAATCTGCAACCACAATAACGAACTCAAATGCTTACAAAGATCTGACTGTATGTGTTTTTGTAGTATTTGAAAGGCTGATGCAAGGGAATGGCTGGAGAGCTTCCATCATCTGACAGGGGATTTAGTGTGTCTCCATCCCCAAAAGGCAGGAAATCTGGTGTTAAAGACAAATACAATAATTAACAATAATACATTATTATACATTAAACACAGTCCTTTGTAAATGTTCTATCATTTTAATATTAAGATATACCTCTTGTTTTAATCATTTAAACAGGCCTTTTGAAGTTTGGGCAAAAACTCCTGGCAAGGATGTGTTTTTGTGTATTAATTTTTCTCACAGCTCAGAATGGCATATGGTGAAACATCAGGAAAACCTCACTTGCTCAGATACATTTTGATCAAGAACAATGCACTGTGGCTTTAATTCAGCATGAGTGGCACATCAAAAATAGACTCGGTGCAGAAACGATCTGCTCCTTCTGCTCTGCTACTGCGACACAGTACCATGCTGCCTCTGCGTGCGGTGTGAATGCTCTAATCTGTTAACATGGTCGCCCAAAAAAATATGCGCTGCTTACGCTCTGCTAACGTGTGAAACTGGCCTAAAGGTGCACTTCCTATAACAACAGATGTTCTAGTTACAATGGGATCTATGCTAATATTAGTTTGTCTGTCTCATCCCTATCTCAAAGTTCCAGGTCATATTCAGATCAGATGGTGGACCTGCACCTAGACATGATCTCATCACAGCCTTGGATGTCAGCAGAGACTGTGTCTACCAGAACAAGTACTACCCCTGTGAAGACATCGTCGACATGGCAGCCATCAGCACAGATCCCTCAGCAAAGATCACATGGACCAGACAGGTCCTACACAGACCCTATATGGCCAGCTTCGGCTTCATACCTGCGTGATTAATCCGATCTTCAAGAAGAAGGAACTGGATGAAATATTTTGAATGCTACTGATCCACAATCTGACTTCTGACGCAGCCTGAATCATAATAACAACTGTGTTTGTTTATTGGAGACTAAGCCTGGGTTCTCCCAATGTTTTTTTTCTCCATTTGTGTCACCTGATGGAGCTTGTGACCTTGCACTGTTGCCTCAGGCTTGCTTAGACACTTAATATTCAACAATATTACGTATTTGACCTCAATGACACTATTGGAAGACTTAATAACCATTTACTAAGGATCTGTTTGATTATTTTATGATAAGCTATTTTTTTAAAGATAACTTACGACACATTTGTAAATCGTTAGCATATTACTTAATAGTAATTTATGATCGTATAGTCATGATTTGTAAATGATTCGTTTATCATTATCTAATAACTTGTAAATAGTTTATAACTGAATCTACAAAACATACAAAAAATGTAACATAATTTATTAAACATTTATGAAATGCATAGTCATGTTTTGTAAATTATTAGTTCATCATTAACTAATCAATTGTAAATTACTTATAACTGAGTCTACAAAACATACGTAAAATAATTAACATTTATGAACGCATAGTCATGTTTCGTAAATGATTACTAATAACTTGTAAATGACTTGTAACAGAATTTACAAAACATACATAAAATGCATATATCTTGATAATTATTTATGAATGTTTTGTAAATGATTAGTTCATCATTAACTAACCACTTATAAATTACTTACAACTGAACGTTATTATAAAGTGTTACCGATATACTTATATATATATCAAGAATAACAAATTTATAGCTGTATTAATAAACTGCTTATTAATGTCTATTAATATTTTATAAATGATAAATTAACTATTTACTAATGCTTAACTAATGCTCAAAAGTGTGTAGTTATTATAAAGTGTTACCCAAGATTTCAATCAGAAACAAGATTATTTTTCTTAACCCATTGTCATATAATTTTGCTCGTTTTAAGCAAAACCTCACTTCATTTTGAAGTGTTTTTGATTAATCTTTTAAGAGCATTTTTTGCAGTGTACTATTTATTTATTTTTATTATATTTTGAAACATCAGTATGAAGCGAAATACATTTTACTGATACTATATTTATAGCATCTGAGCAGAAATTTGCAAATTAAACCTTTATTGGTGTGACATTAGGCTCTTTTACAATAAACACGTCATAATCTGTCCAAAACAGGCCAAATAAATCTTTTCTAAACAGTATTGCGTCTATGACATTTTATGTTGCAGCAGGATTCATATTTAAACAGTCTTTTTGCTTTTAATATTCACTGATGCTAACAGAATAAACTTAGCCTACCTTGCAATCAGCAGCTGAATCCGTTGCTCTTAGAAATGAACAGCTTTTCATGAGCTAAATTATTCCAGGATTGTTCCTCAACACGTCTCAAAACGATGTAGCTGAAGTATAGCACTACACTTGATGTGTTTGTTTGAGTTGACGTGTGGGCGTCGACTCTGGATCGTCAGTATTTGAATCTCTAAAGAACGTGCGCTCCGTGGGTGTGGTCGCATTAGCGGATAATGAGACACTCGCAAACGACTGACATCTCTCTGTTTTCAAACAGATTACATAAACAAAGAATATTTGTTTTCGATTTGATTTAAAGTATTTTAAACCTGACATTTCAAAGTTTCTTTAGACATATGTCTCATGTTTGTGAGACAAGTATTCACTAAGCTAGAGTTAATTTTCTGAATGAACGTCTTTGACAGAGAGGCAGCAGATCGCGCATCATGTTTGTTTTCTTTATTTTGCAAAAAGCACAACGATTATTTTTCATTATACATTTTGTGTGACTGTACATACACACAAAAGAAAACTTAACAGATTATAATGATGTATAACACTTGCCTGAATGATAAAAACAACAGAGTTATTTGAGTCTCTTTGGTACTGATAAGAAAAAAAGCTAGTCGATCGCGTCGGCGCGACGGCTGACTTGAGGGGGTTAAAGAAGTGATAACATAAGAAAAAACATCTTTAGAGTCAGAAACTTGTCAGGCACTCACTCTAGAGGTTCAAATGGGGTCTCAACCATACCCTCAAGGACTATTGCGAAGTCCCATGACGGGATCTTGCTTCTAACGGGAGGCCTCTGTCATCTGGCCCCATGAATGAAGAGAGTGAGCGGAGAATGTTTCCACTGTGGCATCCCTTCAATCAAGCTGTGTCAAGCCGATAAAGTAGCCACATAAACCCTGAGAGTGGCGGGCATGTGCCTGCTGATAATTCTGCTGCAGAAAGTCCAGAACTGAAGCAAACTTGCAGTTAACTGGATCTGCATTACGTGCAGTGCACCACTTTTCAAAAACAACTCATTTATTGGCATAACTTCTAGTGGAAGGAGCCCTAGCTCTGAGAATGGTCTCAATATCTTAAGTGACAACCCAGTATCCCTCAGTTGGTACCCATCAGGGGCCAAATTTGAAGGATCCATAGCTTGGGCTGGTGATGAAATATCGTCCCCTGCACTAACAGTAAAAGGCAAGCTCTAGCTAGAACTCCCGGGAGCAGAGGAACCGGGGGGAGAACACATGAAGGCACATTCAGAGCCATGTATATGGCATCGCATCCAGACTCAGGGGGGGCTGGGCGACCCAGAATTAAGTAGAGGGGACATTGCACTGTCTGTTGGAAGGCGAAGAGGTCCACCTCTGCTTCATAAAATCTTTCCCAGATTTTCTTCACTACCGCAGGGTGGAGTTTCTACTACCCCGTTGGTATGCTCTTTCTGGACAATAGATCTGCTCCCACATTGAGATATCCAGGGATATAAATCGCCCTGAGGGACAGGAACTTGTCCTGAGCCAAAATCATAATGCACTGCACTAGCCTGTTAGACGGCGCAAACACAGACCACCCTGGCGATTAGTATTGGAGGCTACCACAGTGATGTCCACCCACACTAGGACATGGTAACCATTTTATCTTGTGGAAGACATACATCAGGGCCAGAAATACAGCCATCAATTTGGCTGTTTTGGCAATTTGGATTGATGTGCCAATCGAGATGATGACCGCACCAGATCCCCTTGCACCCACGATAGTATATGATAGTATTTGATAGTATAATAAGTTAATGTCGAGGGCACAAAGGCACGAGAAGAATAAGGTTTTCCCCATGAACAAGTTAACATCATGGAGATCCTCAAGAAGAGCAATCTAGCCATACTCCATGTCCATCCACGGGATGTAAAAGAAAACGTGATTCATCAGACCAGGCCACCTTATTTCATTGCACTGTGGTCCAGTTCTGATGCTCATGTGCCCACTGTTGGCGCTTTCAGCGGTGGACAGGGGTCAACATGGGCAACCTGACTGGTCTGCGGCTATGCAGCCCCATACGCAACAAACTGCGATGCACTGTGTATTCTGACACCTTTCTATCAGAACCAGCATTAACTTCTTGAGCAATTTGAGCTAAAGCAACTCATCTGTTTAATCGGACCACATGGGCCAGCCTTCGCTCCCCAAGTGCATCACTGAGCCTTGGCCGCCCATGACCCTGTCGCCGGTTCTCCACTGGTCCTTCCTTGCAACACGTGTGATAGATACTAACCACTGCAGACCGGGAACACCCCACAAGAGCTGCAGTTTTGGAGATGCTCTGACCCAGTCGTCTAGCCATCACAATTTGGCCCTTATCAAACTCGCTCAAATCCTCACACTTGTCCATTTTTCCTGCTTCTAACACATCAACTTTAAAGACAAAATGTACACTTGCTACCTAATATATCCCACCCACTAACAGGTGCCGTGTTGAAGAGATAATCAGTGTTACAGGGTGCGATTTGTAGGGGGGTATTTTCTGTCAAAAATACTATAAAAGGCAGTGTCCTCACAACTATGCTCTTTTTTAGAAAGAAATTGTATCTGAGGATTTCCAGTCATGACTTAGACCATATCAGAATACAGAGACTGCTCTCATTAGAGTTACAAATTATTTGCTCTTATTATCCCATTGTGTTTGTGTCTTTCTATTAGTGTTATTGGATATTAGTGCTGCATTCGATACTATCAACCACAACATTCTTTTGAATAGACTCTCAAATTATGTTGGCATTAGTGGAATTGCATTGGCATGGTTTAAATCATACTTATCTGACCGCTATCAGTTTGTAGCAGTAAATGATACCAATGTCATACCGATCACAAGTTCAGTATGGAGTAACTCAAGGCTCAGTGCTAGGACTGTTGCTCTTCACCCTGTACATGCTACCCTTGGGAGATATCATTAGGAAGCATGGCGTTAGTTTTCATTGTTATGCTTACAATACTCAGCTCTATATTTCCTCGTGCCCTGACGAAACTTACCAATTCACAAGATTAACGGAATGCATAGCTGATATAAAAATGGGATAGTAATTTCCTTCAACTAACTTAATTATGAAAAAAATATATTTTTCATTATTGGATCAAAAACCTCTGCAAGTAGTAACCTAGAATACTGTCTAACACTTGATGGCTGCTCTGTCATTGTCGTCAGTGAGGAACCTGGGTGTTCTCTTTGATACCAATCTTTCATTTGAAAGCCACGTTTCTAGCATCTGTAAAACCGCATTCTTCCATCTTAAAAATATATCTAATTACGGCACATGCTTTCAATGCAAAATGCTGAACAGTTGGTACATGCGTTCATGACCTCGAGGCTAGATTATTGTAATGCTCTACTGGGTGGCTGCCCTGCTCACTAAATAAATAAACTCCAGCTGGTCCAAAACGCAGCAGCTCGAGTTCTTGCTAGAACCAGGAAGTATGACCATATGAGCCCGGTTCTGTCAACACTGCACTGGCTGCCTATTAAACATTGCATACATTTTAAAATCTTGCTAATTACTTACAAAGCACTAAATGGTTTAGCTCCCCAGTACTTGAGCGAGCTCTTAATGCATTATTCTCCATCACGTCTATTGCAGTCTCAAAATTCTGGCCAGTTGATAATAACTAGAATATTAAAATCAACTGCATGCAGTCAATCATTTTCCTATTTAGCACGTAAACTTTTGAACAGTCTTCCTAGCATTGTTCAGGAAGCAGACACACTCTGTCAGTTTAAATCTAGACTAAAAACACATCTCTTTACTATGGCATACACATAGAACATTATCAATTTATGTTATTCAAATCAGTTAAATTATTATTTTAGACTGCATTAACTAGGTCAGTGATGTGGACAGTCATTTAGTTGGGGACACTAAATATTCAACTATATTACAGATCTGCCCGCATTGATACTATATGATAATTGAACTGAGCTGGATGACATCACTGTTTTCTCCAGAGCGACTGTACAGCCGAATCAAATTCTGTTGCATTATTTTTTTGTAAAAAGCGCTATATAAATAAAGGTGACTTGACTATGGGGGTATTTCCCCCTTCTGGTCTATGTATCCCTGCCTCTGCTGATTTATTTTATAATGAGTGATGCTACTCCACAAACCACCAACAGAGCATATAAAATACCAAAAATAAAAATATTTTTTAAAATATCGGCAAGTAAAATGCTGCAAAATGACAATAAAAACAACAAAAGGAGAAATGGACTTTAACTGTTAGCGTTCCCGCTTAGAGACTTAGCTTAGAGAATAGAACTTATGGTTCTATTCTATTTAAAGAAATATGAGGTAAACATGTAAATATATATTTCTCCAAATGTGCGCATGCACTTTTGGATTAAAAGTTTATAGCCTATGTTGTGTACAAAGCACTGTGATAAAAAATAAATGGGAGCAAACGCGATTGAATATGTAGGCTACTGGTTTGTAAAATATCGAAGCTATCTAATACAGGTTAAATCTGAATATTTATTGTAAAAATGTTTCTGTAACAGCTGCCAAAAAAAAGTTCTAGGGGTGAGCAGGGCACAACCTAACGCGGGTTTTGTAACACACATGGTTTAAAACTTTCCACACATGCCAGGATGACGAAACTTGGTGTATTTACTAGTTGCCATATCAATACTATACTATAAAAAATTGTGCCAACATTAAACAATCTTTGGAAGATTTCACTGAATATGTATTTAACCATAGCAAAAGTAAATTTCTTACTTTGTTTTTTGTTTATTTAAAATTAGACAACTCTAATATTATTGTAATCTTATATCTGTTATTTAACAGTTGAGATCGTTCTTTACTGCTGATCTAACAGCAGAAGACACGAGCCGCGGTTTTTAATCCCAGTTGTGCAGATGGGGCATGTTGTCACACTGCATTCTATTCTATACTTTTATTAATTCTATTGAAAAATTTTAAGAAAGAGGTTTAATAAAGACAGAGTCAATGTTCATAAATGATTAATTATTATTATGTTTTTAAACTATGCTGTTTACCTGTGTTTTGCAGTGTTTGTTGTGAAAAAAATAGTTTGTTTTCAATTATTAAAAAAAATCCATAATTTTATATGGAAAAGTTGATAATTGTATTTTATTGACAAAATATTTTAGTTTGTCATGGATATTTTTTTTATTATATCAGATAACATTTTAAGCTGTCATTTGGTCATGTTACAATGTACCCCACCTATGGGGCATGTTGTCACATCCCCTTCCATTCTTTCGGGGTAAATCAAGAAAAAAGTATACACTGTAAATGAAAACAAAACCACATAATTGTACACGTGTCAAATTAATGTGGGGGGAAAAAATAAATACTAAAGTTAAAAAGCGTTAGGTTGTTCCCCGCTCTCCCCTACCTCTGGGGAAGTTGGGGGGGGCAAGCTCCCCTGCAAGAACATTTTAAGGATAAATGCATCAATCTGGTGCACTTTGAGAGCTCAAAATTAAGCGTTTCAGCCCCTGTATAGTGTGCAAATTGAACAAAGATAAAGCATTGACTTGTACCTGGACATTAAAGAGGGCTTAAAGAGCCTTTTAGTTGTGATATAGAGTCTCAGTCTATATTACATTGACACTGGTGTTCTAAGATGCCAAACAATTATTACAATATAATAATGATTGATATAATTATTCCTATGACAGTAATATCCATATATTATAAAACAAATGCACTATAAAATAAATTAAAAATAATATTTCATAAGAATATTTTACTTGCACAATAGAATAGGGAAATGATCATCCTAATTTATTCACTTGCAAGAGATAAACCCTTGAGTTTTCATTTAGTAGAAAACTAACACTAGATCACCAGCTGATCGTGTGAGCAAAGTGTGCACTTCTCTTTAATACATGTAGCACAAACAGACTGTATTTTGCTGTTTTATATATCACAGTTTTGATTTTAGTTTGTTGGCAAAATACAACGTTAGAGACCTTTTATGTTAGGTTGTTTAAAATTCCATTATGAAACAGTGACGGCACAGGGTCATTATGGAAACTGGCAAATGTGCTAAAGTTGAGTAATATTATATCATAACAAAAACCCTTCAACTGGACCGAAAGAGAGTCTGAGTGCCTAGCCTGCCGCTGCACTTAGTGAGTGAGGCGTGGCTGTGTACAACCGCTGAAAGCGTTGCCGGTATTGGTGTAAGGATACTGCAGAAAAGCAGTATTGAACTGTTTAACATATTTTAGTAGAGATATTTATCGAAAAATTATTTTTTGACAGCACTGTTAAAGGGATAGTTCACCCAAAAATTAAAATTAGCCCATGATTTACTCACCTTTAAGTCATTCTAGGTGTATATGACATTCTTCTTTCAGACGAACACAATCAGAGTTATATTAAAAAAAGTTCTTCCAAGCTTTATAATGGCAGTGACTGTTGCTGTTTTTTAAGTCTATAAAAAATGCATCTGTCCATTAAATAACTGCTCCACACGGCTCTGGGGGGTTAATAAAGGCCTTCTGAAGTGAGTCGATGCGTTTGTGTAAGAAAAATATCCATATTTAAAACTTTATAAAGTAAAGCTCCAGCCGATCGCCTTCTTATGAGCGTACCGCGTAAAAATAAGCCTTTGATCGGCAGAGGCACTTTCAACACTTTTTCCATAAATTGAATACGGAAGGTGATCAGCAGACACTTTACTTTATAAAGTTTTAAATATGGATATTTCTCTTACACAAAGCCGTGAGCAGTTATTTGACGGACAGATGCAATTTTTATGGACCTCAAAAACAGAGCAACAATCACTGCCATTATAAAGCTTGGAAGAGCCAGAACTTTTTTAATATAACTCCGATTGTGTTCGTCTGAAAGAAGAATGTCATATACACCTAGGATGACTTAAAGGTCAGTAAATCATGGGCTAATTTAAATTTTTGGGTGAACTATCCCTTTAAGAAACCTCAAAGATTCGGGGCTTTTGACAAAAACATTCAGGGCTTTAGCCCCCCTAGCCCACCCCTAACACCGCCCTTGCCACTGTTAATATATCTTCCTGAAATAATAATAATCATACACTGTTTGTTAATTGGTCAGAGGAGAACTGGCACCACGACTGAGCCTGGTTTCTCCCAAGGTTTATTTTTCTCCATTAGGTCACCTGATGGGGTTTTGGTTTCCTTGCCACTGTTGCCTCTGGCTTGGCGTGCTCAGTTGGGGACACTCAATTTTTCAACTAAACATTGAAATAAATCTAATTAATAAACTAAATTAACCATTTAAACTAAATTACTGATCGAATTATTGATCTAAAGCCCACTGTCACTGTATGATAATTGAAATGAACTGATGACATCAGCGTTTTCTCCAGAATGGCTATACAGCTGAATAAAATTATGCTGCATTATTTTCCTGTTTAACACTGTAAAGCTGCTTTGAAACAATCTACATTGTTAAAAGTTGTTAAAATATATAAATAAAGTTGACTTGACTTGACTTGAAAAACCTAAAGCATGTTTATTTCATTTGTATTTGCTGTCGGTTTCGTTTGTAATTAGTATTTTTCTTTGTTCTTATTTGTTTATTTCTCTTCTGTTTTGAGGACTTCGGTTTTCTTCACAATTATGACATTTAAAATTAATCATATCACAAAATAAGACTTTCATCATATCCCCCACCAATAATTTTATTTAATAATTAGGATTTCAATATTGACCAAAATAATCGTGATTATGATTTTTGCCATCGAGCAGCCCTAATAGGCCTACTGTATATATATATATATATATACATTGCATATTACATATTACATTACATTATATTATATAAATGTCATTACCTTTTGCCCCAGATATTTCACCTGGTGGAGTTGAGAAAAAAACTGTTAGTTTCAGGGCTAATATTAAGCATTTCTATCAAAAAAGAATATAGTAGATATTATATTCTTGACAAAACTGTACATTACTAAACAGCCACAAACAAGTATTTTATCATTCACCAGTGAGTAACAATTATTATCATATTTAATATCTTCTTTCTGGCTTACTGGCAGGAAAAGACAGCAGTGCTATAACATATAATGGGACAGATATCCCCATCCTTCTGTTGGTCTGAAACCCCCAAACGTTGTCTGTAAAATACAAAAATATATAAATATATGTAACATATAAAACTGTAAAAAAACAACAACAACAACATCAAAAACAAACAAACAAACAACAACTACAACTACAACTACAACTACTAAATATGGACTGTTAGGCATTGAATCTTACCAAAGGAATTTTCAGATGTTTCTAAAGAACAATTTTTTTGTTGTAACAAAAGCTTTCTGTGTTGTTGTGTCTGTATTTATACCTAAATGTTTTGGGTGGAGTTTGTTTGTTTGGTGAGTTTTTGACCTTTGGCTCTCCACTTGCTTTGATCTTCCTAAGGTTGTCATATATTATGAAATTCCTAAGGTGTATGAAATCTATGTATTTTTGCAATGAGATGTCACTCCTGGTTTATCTTAAATTGTGTGATTAAATTGTTTATGATGATAGGTTCATAAGTTTGTATAAAACAAACAAACAAATAAACAAACAAAAATGCCAAAGGAAAATAAACCAATTTTTCTACAAATATTTCATGCAGGTTTGTAAAGTTAATATTGTGTGGAGACAACTGAAAACTGTCCCTCTTCACCTTCTGTAACCACATTCAAATTTCCATACAAAGAACTGTATATTTGATTTGCACTCCATTATGCCATACCACGTATAAACAAATAGTAAAAAAACAACAAAACAAAAAAACATTTATAGAGTATTGATGGGGAATACCATCCGGGAACAATGGAGTTTTGAAACTCCATCACTCTCTTGTTTTTTTTTTTTTATTATGAATTTTTATTTTATTTTTTTATTTGCCTAAGTAATAAGTTGTTTAATTTAATACTTTGTAGGACCAAGAGCAACCCCCCCCCCCCCCCCCGCCGCCTAAATTATAAGGTTTTAGATACATTTCATGATTCTTATCAGCATGTTTACAGCTATGTTACATCAATATTTGGCCTCAGGATGCTTTAAACTGGTTTTGTTTAAAGTTATCTGTAAAGAAAACATTTCGCTTAGGGGAAGAATTAACCTTTTTAACCTTTTTTTACAGTTATGCTTAAAATGTTGTTTCATACTAACCTTAACTCATACTTAGAGGACGTCATTTCATAAATGGCAAGATTGGCTATAGATCAGAATTTCCTGTTTGCGTATTATCTTATTTACCTGCAACAAGGTACATTCCAAACATAGCAGTTTAAACTGCATTATTTAACTGATGTGCTTTAACCTATTGATGTGACCCCACTTTTGTGCCCCAAACAGGAAAATTACAAGCTTGACAAGCAAATATTTTTTGCTTACAGTTTTTTTTCCTCGCTTTGGTACTATTTTCACAAGCAAGGTGTGCATTTTCAAAACTCATAGTGCTAATATCACAAGAGATCTTCAAAAGTGCAACCATTCAAACATTCCAGCATATTTTCAACTGCGTTAGTACAATACACAAAACCCACAAAGTATCCTTTTCACTGCACACAATAATTGTTTCATCTTTATAAATGTTTAATTCACAGAAACTGCCTTTCATAAAGCTCTTACTATCAAACTTTTGATTTGCATCTCTTCTCGTTCAGTTTAATACATTTGTCTTTTATTTAATCCAACTGATCTTAATGGTTTTCAATCAATCATTTGGTACACCAATAGATTTCTATAGATATTGATAATATAGACATAGTTTCTAGTTTGTTTGCAATTTCCAAAATGGATAACCATATGAAATTAATTATTTTTATATTTTTTTGTGATTTATCGCAGATTATAAGGTGTGTGTGTGTGTGGCCTGGTAAACTCTACATTATAGGGACAAAATGGCAATATCCTAAATCCTTGTCCTTGCGGGGACATTTTTTGGTCAAGCTTATAAATCATACAGATTGAGTTTTTTTGAAAATGTAAAAATGCAGAAAGGGTTGGTTTAGTGTAAGGGGAAAGAATATACAGGTGCTGGTCATATAATTAGTTGATTTATTTCACTAATTCCATTCAAAAAGTGAAACTTGTATATTATATTCCTTCATTACACACAGACTGATATATTTTAAATGTTTATTTCTTTTAATTTTGATGATTATAACAGACAACTAAGGAAAATCCCAAATTCAGTATCTCAGAAAATTAGAATATTGTGAAAAGGTTCAATATTGAAGACACCTGGTGCCTCACTCTAATCAGCTAATTAACTCAAAACACCTGCAAAGGCCTTTAATGGTCTCTCAGTCTAGTTCTGTAAGCTACCCAATCATGGGGAAGACTGTTGACTTGACAGTTGTCCAAAAGACGACAATTGACACCTTCCACAAGGAGGGCAAGACACAAAAGGTCATTGCAAAAAAGGCTGGCTGTTCAGAGAGCTCTGTGTCCAAGCACATTAATAGAGAGGCGAAGGGAAGGAAAATATGTGGTAGAAAAAACTGTACAAGCAATAGGGATAACCACACCCTGGAGTATGCAAGACATGGGTTTCAGATGTCGCATTTTTTTGTGTCAAGCCATTCTTGAACAACAGACAGCGTCAGAAGCGTCTCGCCTGGGCTAAAGACAAAAAGGACTGGACTGCTGCTGAGTGGTCCAAAGTTATGTTCTCTGATGAAAGTAAATTTTGCATTTCCTTTGGAAATCAGGGTCCCAGAGTCTGGAGAAAGAGAGGAGAGGCACACAATCCACGTTGCTTGAGGTCCAGTGTAAAGTTTCCACAGTCAGTGATGGTTTGGGGTGCCATGTCATCTGCTGGTGTTGGTCCGCTGTGTTTTCTGAGGTCCAAGGTCAACACAGCCGTGTACCAGGAAGTTTTAGAGCACTTTATGCTTCTGTCAGGGTCCTGCCCTGACAGTCTCGTCTGTCTTGTGTCTGTTCAATGTTTCTTTGTTTGTCTTGTGTCTGACCACATGGTTCAGTCTTTGTTTGTGTTGGCCATGTGCTCCTCTCGTCCCACCTCCTTGTTTCCCTTTACTACGCCCCCTTGTTTAGTCCTCTAGTCCTTGTTTGATTAATTGTGTTCACCTGATCCTCATGTGCTCTTCCCTTTTATATTGAGCTCCTTTACCTCTTGTCCTTGCTGGTTCGTTTTGTGCATTTGTATTATGCCGTGTGTCTGGCTAAGCTTGTCCTAGTGATTGGTATTTGATCTTATCTAGTTATAGTCCTTTACTTTATTTTCCCTAGCCTTATTTTTTATTTCTCTAGTTTTGATTTTGTTCCTGAGTTTTACTCTAGTCTAGTTCTTGTCTTTATTTTTGGTCTACTCTCCCTAGACTTATTTTTAGTTCTGTCTTTTTTTTTTCTTCCCCTTAGTATTTCTTAGTTTCACTCATTTATATTTATTTTTATTTATTTATAGTGCTAGCTTCAGTTATTATTTAGGTTGTTTTGTTTTCTTTATTCTTAGGTGTTAGTTTGTCTGTTTTCTCTTGTTGTTTGTCTCTGTGTGTGTGTGTGTGTGTGTGTGTGTGTGTGTGTGTGTGTGTGTGTGTGTGTGTGTGTGTGTGTGTGTGTGTGTGTGTGTGTGTGTGTGTGTGTGTGTGTGTGTGTGTGTGTGTGTGTGTGTGTGTGTGTGTGTGTGTGTGTGTGTGTCTTGTGTTGGTTCCTGCCCTGTGTCCGGAGTTTCCCCTGGTCCTTGACTCTCCTGGCCTGGCTACCAGTCTGGTTCCGCAGCAAGCCACGTCACCAACTATCAAGCCTGGTTCCCTGAGCCACTTCCTTGTCTCCATCATTGGCCATCACATCCTTGCTGTCTCTACCCTGACCAGCCAGTTCTCCCATTGTGTCCTGGCCCTATTGTTTGGACTTTGTTCCTGTCTCACCATTCTTGTCCTGTGTCCTATTTTGTTAATAAATTTCACCCCCTGCTCATTCTGCTTCTGGGTCCTCACTCTCAGTACCCTGACAGAACGAACCAGCCAAGACAGGACCCAGCAATGAGCATCCGTGTTGTTCCCCCTGCGACTCCCCAAGAGAGACTGGCACTCCAGAAGGGATTGTTATCGCTTCGCCAGGAGGACCGGGAGGTACGGTCCTTTGCCCAGTTTTTCTGGACCATGGCAAGGGGCCTGGAGTACCCTGACTCAACCCTTAAAGCGGCATTCAACCTCTGCTTGAATGATCCCCTACCACAATGGGAGATGGATCAGCTAGCGGTCCTGGACTATTGGAATTTTGCTAATTACCTGCACCACCGCAAAGACTGGCAGATCCTTACGCCCCCAGAGTCTGATCACTGTGGCCAACCCGCTCTCCCACCCTCATCGAGTCAAGTCCCAGATCATCTTCTGAGTCCTACTGAGCAGCGACGGTTGAGAAGGAAGAGGGCGGCTCGGACTGCTGCATCTGTCTCTTGTTCCACCAAGTCAGTTCCTGCCAGTCCAGAGCCAGTCGAGTCTGACCCTGCAGCCAGTCCAGAGCCAGTCGAGTCCGACCCTGCAGCCAGTCCAGAGCCAGTCGAGTCCGACCCTGCAGCCAGTCCAGAGCCAGTCGAGTCCGACCATGCAGCCAGTCCAGAGCCAGTCGAGACCGACCCTGCAGCCAGTCCAGAGCCAGTCGAGTCCGACCCTGCAGCCAGTCCATAGCCAGTCGAGTCCGACTCTGCAGCCAGTCCAGAGCCAGTCGAGTACAAATTGTCATGCCCTCGGAAGCGGAGGAAAAGGAGGGCCCATGTTGGCAGGTCAGATGCCCTTCTAAAGGCCCCTAGCCCATTGGTACGAGAGGGCCTGAATCAAGAGGCTCCAGCCCCTGTGCCAAGTCCAGTGTCGGCTCCAGCCCCTGTGCCAAGTCCAGTGTCGGCTCCAGCCCCTGTGCCAAGTCCAGTGTCGGCTCCAGCCCCTGTGCCAAGTCCAGTGTCGGCTCCAGCCCCTGTGCCAAGTCCAGTGTCGGCTCCAGCCCCTGTGCCAAGTCCAGAATCTGTCGTGTCGGCTCCAGCCCTGTCAAGTCGGCTCCAGCCCCTGTGCCAAGTCCAGAATCTGTCAAGTTGGCTCCAGCCCCTGAGCGAGCTCCAGAATCTGTCAAGTCGGCTCCTGCCCACGAGTCCACTCAAGTCCTCCCACAGTCGATTGAGAAGGTTGCAGTCACACCAGAAGTGGCCAGTCATGCGCTGTTCTGCCCCCAGAGGAGAGGGCATGTTGTGCAGTCAAATGCCCTTTCAGAGGTCCTAAACCCACTGGTCCAGGAGGGTCCGGTTTCAGCGGTCTCTAATCATATGGTCCAGGAAGACCCAACCCTGTTGGATCTGTATCCAGCGATTTCAGAGGCATCTAGTCTGGTTGAACCAACCCCTAAGCCACCTACTTCACCAGCTATTCCTGTGCTGAAGGAACCGGTGACTGCGCAGCCTGAATCACTTACCAGTCCTGTCATGGCCAAGCTGGGCATTCAAATCAACACCGCTACCTCAACGGAGACTGTTCCTGACCTGGCCATGGAGGCTACCTTAGAACAGCTAGCAAGCCCGTTTGAGCCCACAGAAACTGATGTCTGTCATGTTATGTTCTCAGAGACCATTCCTGTTTGTAATGTCAAGTCCCTTGAAACCGTTCCTGTTCCAGCCACAGAGGCTTCTCCAGAGCATCCATGTCTTCCTGCTAGAGTCACGGAGAGCGTCTCGGGGATATTATCCAGTGAAGTCATGCCCACAGAAGCTGACACTGTCAGTCCTGTTATTTCTCCAGAAGCTGCTCCTGACCTGGTCATGGAGGCCATTTCAGCGCGTCCTTCTCTGCCCGCTATAGCCACGGAGGCTCCTTCTGAGCTGCTCACCAACCATGACTCCCCTAATGAGAGATTTCCTGCCAGTCTCGTCATGCCCACTGAGATTGTTTCTGCCACAGCCAAGACGTCTGCTTCAGCCCTAAATTCCTCAGCAGGGTGTATTTCTTCTAAGTCTGATAAGGCCCTTGAAGCTGTTCCTGACATCACGTTTGTCCGGGAGTCGTCAAAACAGTCGTCATTATCAGCCAGTGCCGTTATGGCTCCTGAATTCATTCCCAAGCATTTCCCTAATCAAGAGACTTTCCCTGCATCTGTTCCTAACCCCAAACCCTGCTGGAGGCCCCCACCAGTGAAGTGGCCCTCGATCTCTAGAAGTGCCACTAATCAGTTTCCCGTCCCTCCCATCCCGTCTTTGGTGTTGCCTGGCCGTCATGTTCCTCCAAAGCCAGCACCTCCATAGGCAGTTCCTAACCATACCGCTGGATTGACTCCTACCCTCCCTGCTCCACCCCCTCTGTTTCCTGGCTGTTATGGGACGCCGATGTTTACACCCCTCCTGCCCTCCCAGTTGCTACCCCTTTTGACTCCTTTGCCTCGTGTGGGGGAGGGGTACTGTCAGTGTCCTGCCCTGACAGTCTCGTCTGTCTTTTGTCTGTTCAATGTTTCTTTGTTTGTCTTGTGTCTGACCACATGGTTCTGTCTTTGTTTGTGTTGGCCATGTGCTCCTCTCGACCCACCTCCTTGTTTCCCTTTACTACGCCCCCTTGTTTAGTCCTCGGCCTGTCCTTGTTTGATTAATTGTGTTCACCTGATCCTCATGTGCTCTTCCCTTTTATATTGAGCTCCTTTCCCTCTTGTCCTTGCTGGTTTGTTTTGTGCATTTGTATTATGCCGTGTGTCTGGCTAAGCTTGTCCTAGTGATTGGTATTTGATCTTGTCTAGTTATAGTCCTTTACTTTATTTTCCCTAGCCTTATTTTTTGGATTTCTCTAGTTTTGATTTTGTTCCTGAGTTTTACTCTAGTCTAGTTCTTGTCTTTATTTTTGGTCTACTCTCCCTAGACTTATTTTTAGTTCTGTCTTGTTTTTTTTCCTTTAGTATTTCTTAGTTTCACTCATTTATATTTATTTTTATTTATTTATAGTGCTAGCTTCAGTTATTATTTAGGTTGTTTTGTTTTATTTATTCTTAGGTGTTAGTTTGTCTGTTTTCTCGTGTTGTGTTGTGTTGTGTTGTGTTGTGTTGTGTTGTGTTGTTGTGTTGTGTTGTGTTGTGTTGTGTTGTGTTGTGTTGTGTTGTGTTGTGTTGTGTTGGTTCCTGCCCTGTGTCCGGAGTTTCCCCTGGTCCTTGACTCTCCTGGCCTGGCTACCAGTCTGGTTCCGCAGCAAGCCACGTCACCAACTATCAAGCCTGGTTCCCTGAGCCACTTCCTTGTCTCCATCATTGGCCATCACATCCTTGCTGTCTCTACCCTGACCAGCCAGTTCTCCCATTGTGTCCTGCCCCTATTGTTTGGACTTTGTTCCTGTCTCACCATTCTTGTCCTGTGTCCTATTTTGTTAATAAATTTCACCCCCTGCTCATTCTGCTTCTGGGTCCTCACTCTCAGTACCCTGACAGCTTCCTACTGCTGAGCAACTTTATGGAGATGCAGATTTAATTTTCCAACAGGACTTGGCACCTGCACACAGTGCCAAAGCAACCAGTACCTGGTTTAAGGACCATGGTATCCCTGAACTTAATTGGCCAGCAAACTCGCCTGACCTTAACTCCATAGAAAATCTATGGGGTGTTGTGAAGAGGAAGATGCAATATGCCAGATCCAACAATGCAGAAGAGCTGAAGGCCACTATCAGAGCAACCTGGGCTCTCATAACACCTGAGCAGTGCCACAGACTGATCGACTCCATGCCACGCCGCATTGCTGCAGTAATTCAGGCAAAAGGAGCCCCAGTTAAGTATTGAGTGCTGTACATGCTCATAATTTTCATATTTATACTTTATACTTTTCTTTGTATTGGTCTTAAGTAATATTCTAATTTTATGAGATATGAATTTGGGATTTTCCTTATTTGTCTGTTATAGTCATCAAAATTAAAAGAAATAAACATTTAAAATTTACTATCAGTCTCTGTGTAAAGAATGAATATAATATACAAGTTTCACTTTTTGAATGAAATTAGTGAAATAATCAACTTTTTGATGATATTCTAATTATATGACCAGCACCTGTAGAGTTTGTACAGTATAAAAATCATTATGTCTATGGAGTGTGTGTGGTAGGTGGGACAGAAATATTTGCAATTTGTGAATAGAGCAGAATAGAGTATAAGGGAGTGGAAATAGTCAATGACGGTGTAACATCAGACTGATCAGAAATCAGAAGAAGGGAGACAGATCGTATCAAATAAAGAATTTTACATTACAGTGTGTATGCCATGTGATACTGTACACAAATTACCATGGTAGAGACTGTCATATTATGGTAAATGATAAATGGACTGCATTTATATAGCGCTTTTAACAGACCTACGGCCATCCAAAGCTCTTTATATTTGCCTCACATTCACCCATTCATACACTCATTCACACAGCGACGCCGGTGTCAGCCATGCAAGGCGCCATCCAGCTTGTCGGGAGCAGCTGGGGTTAGGTGTCTTGCTCATGGACACCTCGGCACTTGGTCAAGTGGAACCGGGGATCGAACCACCAACCTTCCAGTTTGTAGACAACCTACATGAACCACTGAGCCACTGCCGCCCATATTACTGTAACTCACCCTTATAAAGCCCAACTACAGTAGATTCAGTCTTATGGTAAAGTGAGAACATTTATTAGCAGCAAACTCTGGTATAGCACAGAACCTCATGGCTGTGTCATAACTATCACACCTTTTGAAAACACTCTGAATACTATTACAAACATCATGGATTCAATTACATAAGTCAGGTAATGTAAGTGTATTTTCTAATGAGGCATCTATAGCCAGTGTTACTGTAAATAATTCAGCAACGAGGGAGATTTGAAACATGTGTCTTGCATTGTTTGATGTTGGATGAACTGATTGTTTAAAGTACTAAACTGAAAGAAGATCACACTGTTGTGTTTTGGTGATTAAACCAAATGTTCTCATTACATATTACAATAATCTTGTGTTTGAAACAATGATTATGTGGACTGAAGATATGTGCAACTGAATGAAAGCATTACATCAGGTTTTGAAAGAATGACTAGCTGTGTTACAAGTGTGATCAGTTTGGATTTTTGTACTATGAGTTTTGGAAATGTACACCTTACTTGTGAAAATAGTACCAAAGTGAATACAATTTTATTCACTGAGAATAAGGATTATACTGTTTGCTTGATGCAAATTAATTGAATGCAGATCCATGTGTGATTATATATATATATATATATATATATATATGTGTGTGTGTGTGTGTGTGTGTGTGTGTGTGATGGCCAACAACGTGGCCACACAGAAAAGCGGTAACTAAACCACACACAGACATGCATCCTTCTCTTTTGTTTGTTTACATGTTATTTTGGTTGTCCTTTAGTATATTTCATAATCAAACATTTAGTTGCAGATCACCCTATATATATTTTCATTATAAAGACAGACACAGATTTGGTTCATTTTCACCACTTTATTTCTAATTTACACTTTTACCATACATGACTAATTTGGGTGCACACTTTCTAGTTATGAGTGGTATATTGTGTTAACATTTATTTATTTAGAGTTTAAGTTACCTACGTGTGGAAAGCGGAGGTTTGGCGCTGTCTGGGCAGGGCGCTGCACTTCTGTGGAGGTCCGTTCTAATAAAGGACCTGCTGGTGCCAGTGGCCACCATTTTGTTCCAGTGGTTGAGCCCATGTTGCAGATTAGCTAGGGGGATGTAGGGTTGTTTGTTTATTTGTTTGTTTTTGTTTTTATAATTGTTTGTGTATATAACTCATTTGTTTATGACCTATTTCTTAATTTTTTTGTGAATGAATTACGTTATTCATTCTAACTGTGTTTAATTGATGTTTGTTGTTCCCTATGTGTGTGTAGTGGACTAGTCCTTTGTGTATATAAGTTCCCTTTCATTGGTTCTCTCGAAACTGCGAGATTCCGTCGCCATGGGGACACCTTCGGTGTGACCAATGTCTGAAGCCCTTATACCATCACGCCAATCCTATTGGCTAGTGACGCTTAGCTCCACCTTTAGAAATACGTCATGTATGCTTATATGCGCACGCTAAGTGTCATCTCATCAGATTTCACTCCTTCAGGAAGCTAATTTTCTGTTGCCTGTTGGAAAAACTATTCTCATGTTCTTAGCTACCCTTTTCAAAGAGCAGTTTCACTCCTCTAAGCGGACACGATGAACTACAAAAGATGCATCGACCCGTGCGGCAGGTTCATCGCAGGAGGATGCTATGCTTAAGTTTTAAGCATACTCAGGCAGCTATTAGCGGCCTGTCGGACTGTCAACACTGTGATAGCCTACGCTTAAAAGTGCTACGTTCGAGGCTCGCGGCCTTTACTAAAGGCCCCAGGTCTAATCCCCGCCTCTCCGTTTCTGCAGTCGCCGAGACACCACACGAGACGGATGCTTGGGATGATGCTGGCGGGCTAGAGCGCATGGAGCATGAGCAGACGGATTATCATCCTTTTCTCTCTCTCTCCCCTGGTCGCGTCGGTGCCTTCGAAAGCCTCGACGACGATCCCGTTATGTTCGTTCATCACGAAATGCGGCCCACCCCAGAAGCTCGTGAGACGATTTCTTTTGGCAGTGGCTTTTTAGACGATGATGTGTTATCTACCGCGGCTTCCTAGGACTCGCCCACCACTTCCTCAGCGACAGCGCAGACGAATTGACCTGATCTCGACGGCCAAAGCCTCTCGTCTTCAGGCCCCCAAAAATCGTTCCTGAACCGTTCGCTCGTCCACGGCGGCCAGGCCCTCCACTGGAGAGTTTGAACGAACCGCGCAAGCATATTCGCCTCTCTCATTGTGGCCTCCTCGGTCTGTTACTGTTCCGCCGCTAAAAGCGCTTCGGGCAGTTACAGACCGGGCCACATCGACGAGCACCATACCAGACACTCTGCGCACTCTAGCCTTCGGAGATCATCTAAAAGCCTTAGGCCTTACACGTGTGGCCCGTTTAGGACGGCGTTAAAAACCCCCAGCACCGGGATGGGGGGTCAGCCCAAACACTGAGGCTTCAGGGCGTCCAGATATTAAACTACCTGGACGATTGGCTGATTTTAGCCCAGTCCCAGGACTTGGCAGTAGCTCATCGAGATTTGACTCTCTGCCACTTGAGGAACCTAGGTTTATGCATAAACCGTCAGAAGAGTGTCTTACTGCCCAGCCAGCAGACATCTCTGAACTCTGGCATGATGCGGGCATGGTTGTCTCCTGCACACGTAGTCACTACAAAAGTGTCTGAGCCAATTCAAGACAGGCCGTTTGGTCCACGTTGGTCTTTGCCTCAGACTGATGGGCCTTAAGGCAGCAGCGTCTCCTGATGTTCAGTTGGGCCTGCTCCACATGAGACCATTTCAGTGGTGGATGAAGAATCTCGGTGTCTCCACCCATTGCATCCGTGGATGAAGCTCCCACTGCTCCACAAGGGAGTTAAGCTAGGGTACATCATGGGTGGCACATAACAACATGGACGGACAACATGACAGTGATTTCATACCTCAATCGTCAAGGAGGTTTACGCTCTCTCCCCACAGACCAGGTTTCTATCAGTCAGAGCAGTCCACATTCCAGGCCGCTTGAACCTCGGAGCAGACTTGCTCTCGAGGCAGGGCTTGGATCCTGGGGTCTGGAGGTTGCATCCTCAGGTGGTGGACCCAAGACCGTTCTTTTAATGGCTTTGGCATCTCTGAAGAGAATAGGGGACCTGCAGGCCCTGTCTGTTAGTCCCTATTGTATGGACTTTGTTTCAGGGTTGGTCAGAGTTGTGCTGCGACCAAGACCAGGCTATATTCCTAAGGTTGTGTCGACTCCTTTTCGTTCCCAGCAGGTAGTTTTGGTATTACCGTTCCCCTGGTGACGGAATCTCGCAGTGTCGAGAGAACCTATGAAAGGGAACGTCTCGGTTACGTATGTAACCTTGGTAGACACTGCGATTCTGGCCACCCCTTCCTCAAGTAATAGCTTCCTTCGTCATAATAAAATCTGAATATATAGAATGAATGTCTGAATATATAGAATGAATGTCTGAATATATAGAATGAAAGTCTGAATATATGGAATGAAACTTGAGTATATAGAATGAATGTCTGAATATATGGAATGAAACGAATATATGGAATGAATGTCTGAATATATGGAATGAAACTTGAATATATAGAATGAATGTCTGAATATATAGAATGAAAGTCTGAATATATGGAATGAAAATCTGAATATATGGAATGAATGTCTGAATATGTGGAATGAAACTTGAATATATAGAATGAAAGTCTGAATATATAAAATGAATGTCTGAATATATGGAATGAATGTCTGAATATATGGAATGAAAGTCTGAATATATGGAATGAAAGTCTGAATATATAGAATGAATGTCTGAATATATGGAATGAAAGTCTGAATATATGGAATGAATGTCTGAATATATGGAATGAATGTCTGAATCTATGGAATGAAACTTGAATATATGGAATGAAAGTCTGAATATATGGAATGAAACTTGAATATATGGAATGAATGTCTGAATATATGGAATGAAACTTGAATATATGGAATGAAAGTCTGAATATATAGAATGAATGTCTGGATATATGGAATGAAAGTCTGAATATATGGAATGAAAATCTGAATATATGGAATGAAACTTGAATATATAGAATGAATGTCTGAATATATGGAATGAAACGAATATATGGAATGAATGTCTGAATATATGGAATGAATGTCTGAATATATGGAATGAAACTTGAGTATATAGAATGAATGTCTGAATATATGGAATGAAAGTCAGAATATATAGAATGAAACGAATATATGGAATGATTGTCTGAATATATGGAATGAAACTTGAATATATAGAATGAAAGTCTGAATATATAAAATGAATGTCTGAATATATGGAATGAATGTCTGAATATATGGAATTAATGTCTGAATATATGTAATGAAATTGAATATATGGAATGAAAGTCTGAATATATGGAATGAAAGTCTGAATATATAGAATGAATGTCTGAATATATGGAATGAAAGTATGAATAGATGGAATGAATGTCTGAATATATGGAATGAATGTCTGAATCTATGGAATGAAACTTGAATATATAGAATGAATGTCTGAATATATGGAATGAAATGAATTTATGGAATGAAAGTCTGAATATGTGGAATGAAAGTCTGAATATATGGAATGAATGTCTGAATATATGGAATTAAAGTCTGAATATATGGAATAAAAATCTGAATATATGGAATGAAACTTGAATATATAGAATGAATGTCTGAATATATGGAATGAAACGAATATATGGAATGAATGTCTGAATATCCATCCATCCATCCATCATCTTCCGCTTATCCGGGGCCGGGTCGCGGGGGCAACAGTCTAAGCAGAGACGCCCAGACTTCCCTCTCCCTAGCCACTTCCTCCAGCTCTTCCGGGGGAACCCCGAGGCGTTCCCAGGCCAGCCGGGAGACATAGTCCCTCCAGCGTGTCCTAGGTCTTCCCCGGGGCCTCCTCCCGGTGGGACGTGCCTGGAACACCTCCCTGGGAAGGCGTCCAGGAGGCATCCGAAATAGATGCCCGAGCCACCTCAGCTGGCTCCTCTCGATGTGGAGGAGCAGTGGCTCTACTCCGAGTTCCTCCCGAGTGACTGAGCTCCTCACCCCATCTCTAAGGGAGCGCCCAGCCACCCTGCGGAGAAAGCTCATTTCGGCCGCCTGTATCCGGGATCTTGTCCTTTCGGTCATGACCCACAGCTCATGACCATAGGTGAGAGTAGGAACGTAGATTGACCGGTAAATCGAGAGCTTTGCCTTGCAGCTCAGCTCCTTCTTTACCACGACAGACCGGTACATCGACCGCATTACTGCAGAAGCTGCACCGATCCGTCTGTCATTCTCCCGTTTCATCCTTCCCTCACTCGTGAACAAGACCCCAAGATACCTGAACTCCTCCACTTGAGGCAGGAACTCTCCACCCACCTGAAGCGAGCAAGCCACCCTTTTCCGATTGAGAACCATGCCCGACTTGGACTAGGAGGTGCTGATTCTCATCCCAGCCACTTCACACTCGGCCGCAAACCGTCCCAGTGCACGCTGAAGGTCCTGGCTCGAGGAGGCCAACACGACAACATCATCCGCAAAAAGCAGTGACGAAATCGCGTGGTCCCCAAACCGGACACTCTCCGGCCCTTGGCTGCGCCTAGAAATTCTGTCCATAAAAATTATGAACAGAACCGGTGACAAAGGGCAGCCCTGCCGGAGTCCAACATGCACCGGGAACAAGTCTGACTTACTGCCGGCAATGCGGACCAAGCTCCTGCTCTGGTCGTACAGGGACCGAACAGCCCTAAGCAGGGGGCCGCCGACCCCATATTCCCAGAGCACCCTCCACAGGATGCCACGAGGAACACAGTCGAATGCCTTCTCCAAATCCACAAAACACATGTGGACTGGTTGGGCAAACTCCCATGAACCCCCCAGCACCCTGGAAAGGGTATAGAGCTGGTCCAGTGTTCCACGACCGGGACAAAAACCACACTGTTCCTCCTGAATCCGAGGTTCCACTATCGGCCGAATTCTCCTCTCCAGTACCCTGGCATAGACTTTCCCGGGGAGGCTGAGAAGTGTAATCCCCCTATAGTTGGAACACACTCTCCGGTCCCCCTTCTTGAAAAGAGGGACCACCACCCCGGTCTGCCAGTCCAGAGGTACTGTCCCCGACCGCCATGCGATGTTGCAGAGGCGTGTCAGCCAAGACAGCCCCACAACATCCAGAGACTTGAGGTACTCAGGGCGGATCTCATCCAACCCCGGTGCCTTGCCACCGAGGAGCTTTTTAACCACCTCGATGACTTCAGCCCGGATGATGGACGAGTCCACCTCTGAGTCCCCAGCCACTGCTTCCTCAACGGAAGACATGTCGGTGGAATTGAGGAGATCCTCAAAGTATTCCTTCCACCGCCCAACGATATCCCCAGTTGAGGTCAACAGGTGCCCATCTCCACTGTAAACAGTGTTGGTAGGGCACTGCTTCCCCCTCCTGAGGCGTCGAACGGTTTGCCAGAATCTCTTCGAGGCCGACCGATAGTCTTTCTCCATGGCCTCACCAAACTCCTCCCAGGCCCGATTTTTTGCCTCCACGACTACCCGGGCTGCAGTCCGCTTGGCCTGCCGGTACCGGTCAGCTGCCTCCGGAGTCCCACAAGCCATCCAGGCCCGATAGGACTCCTTCTTCAGCTTGACGGCATCCCTTACTTCCGGTGTACACCACCGGGTTCGGGGATTGCCGCCTCAACAGGCACCGGAGACCTTACGGCCACAGCTCCGAGCGGCCGCAGCGACAATGGAGTCTGAATATATGGAATGAAACTTGAAAATATGGAATGAAAGTCTGAATATATGGAATGAAAGTCTGAATATATAGAATGAATGTCTGAATATATGGAATGAAACTTGAATATATAGAATGAATGTCTGAATATATGTAATGAAAATCTGATTATATGGAATGAAACAAAAACTGCCCCCCTTAAGCCTCATAAACAGAAAACTTAATCTATACTGTGGCAAAACTCTGCTACCCGTCTCTTAAGACAAAACTGCAGGAAGGCAGAACGTAAATGGAAACAAGACAGGCTGCATATCTCTCTTCAAATGTTCAGAGACTCTCTTACATCCTACCAGACTGCAGCCAAGTCTGCAAAAGCTGCATACTTCTCCAACCTAATTGAAGCTAATCACTCTAAACCGAAGGTTTTGTTTTCAATTATTCAATCTGTTACCAATCCTTCTGTGAACACCCTGCCTGTGGTTTCTGATGCTCTCTGTGAAAACTTCTTGAGACACTTTAGTGACAAGATTACGAGCTTAAGATGTCTGTCCCACCTTAACGTTAGCCAATTCTCCAATCATGTCACCCGCCTCTGCATTTTTGGACGCTTTTGAACCCAACAATCTCCAGGAATTGAAGGAGGTGATTGACAATCTTAAACCCTCATTTTGTCCTAGTGAAATTATTCACCCCAAATTTTTTTAATTAATTATTGATTCGATTGGGCCTGGTCTGTTATCTCTTGTTAATAAGTGTCTCCAAACGGGCTCTGTTCCTGCTGACCTTAAAGTCGCTACAGTTACTCCTCTGCTCAAGAAGCCTTCTCTGGACCCCACTGTCCTAAAAAATTTTCGCCCCATTTCTGTTTTGCCTTTTATTTCAAAAGTTTTAGAGAAAATTGTGCTGAATCAACTTCAACACTTTATGACTAGCAATTCTATTTATGAGTTTTTTCAGTCTGGCTTTAAGTCTGCGCACAGCACTGAGTCCGCCCTTCTGAGAGTTGTAAATGACATCTACATCTCCACTGACTCTGGAGACTCTGTGGTTCTTATTCTTTTAGATTTATCAGCTGCTTTTGATACCATAGACCACTCCTTACTATTATCTAGACTAGAGTCTTGGGTAGGTCTAAAAGCAAACGCTCTGAAATGGTTTCATTCATACCTATCTGACAGAACATTTTTAGTGAAATTGGGTAACTTTTCATCTTCCGCCGCTCCTCTGACCTGTGGCCTTCCTCAAGGCTCTATTTTAGCTCCCTCTCTATTCTCTTTGTACATGCTGCCTTTGGGCTCTATTCTAAGAAAGCATGGTGTGTCCTTTCATTTCTATGCAGATGACACTCAAATCTATCTTCCAGTAAAGAAAAACAACTCCACTGCGATCACCTCTCTTCTCCAATGTTTAGAGGAGGTTAAATTATGGCTAGCCCAGAACTTCCTCTTCTTAAACGAGGACAAGACCGAGGTGATTGTATTCAGTCCAAATGAAAACTCTCAGTGTATAAGCCCTGAGCTAGAAAGTTTATCCGCTTTTAGATCGACACGGGTGACGAACTTGGGTATTATTTTTGACCAGCTTTTAAAATTTGACAGACATATCTCCTCTGTTGTTGGATCCAGTTTTTATCAGCTTCGTCTACTGTCAAACATTAAAAACTTTCTCTCCCCAAAAACTCTCGAAATGGCTGTTCATGCGTTTGTTACGTCGCGTTTAGATTACTGCAATTCCCTATATTGCGGTATATCTAAATCTCAAATTGCGTGACTTCAGCTTGTCCAAAATGCTGCTGCCAGACTGCTTTCAAAGTGTCGTAAACATGATCACATCACTCCGATTCTTAGATCCCTTCACTGGTTGCCGATTTGTCAGAGAATAGACTTCAAAATTCTCCTCTTCGTGTATAAATGCCTACATAACAAAGCTCCTGTCTATTTATCTGAACTTCTTCACTCCTATACTCCACCCAGAAGCCTCCGTTCTTGTGATCAGGCTTTGTTGGTCGTTCCACGCGCTAGACTAAAGCGTTGAGGTGAGCGTGCATTTGCGGTGGCAGGGCCACGACTTTGGAATACCCTGCCTTTAGAGATTAGGCTGGCCCCTTCCTTGTCTATTTTCAAGTCCCTGCTAAAAACTTTTTTATTTTCCTTAGTGTACTGATTACGGTGATATGTTAAACTTTTCTATAGGTGGTTTTTATATTTTTATGTGGTTTATTTATTTTTATTTTTCTGCATGTGTGATATTCTTGCTCTTCTGTAAAGCACTTTGGTCAGCCTGGGGGCTGTTGGAAATGTGCTATACAAATAAAATTGAACTTGAACTTGAATTTGAAATAAAAATTCTGTCATTGATTCCTCACCCTCATGTCGTTCCAAACCCGTAAGACCCGTTTTTTTCATCTTCAGATCACAAATTAAGATATTGTTACGTACTGCTCTGAGACCGAAGAATGAGGATCCAAATGCAGTTTTATTTGTAAGGGGTAATCCACAATCGTAGTCAAAAACAGGCAACAGGTCATCCATAGGCAAGCAGTCCAAACAGGCAAACAAGGCAGGAGAGACAGGCAAAAGGGTAATCCACGGAAAAGGCAAACAATCCAAGACCAAGAGATAAGAAACCAGGGAGAATGTACAGATATGCAGTATATAACAAACAAGACTTCGCAATGAATGATAGACATGACCAGGGTATTAGTGTGAGCTAACAAGGTAATGGGGTGCAGGTGGATGTAATCAATGAGTGCTGATGAGTCCGGGCAAAGGATTATGGGAGATGTAGTCCTTGATGGAGTGACAGTCCGGGGTGGAGTGCCCTCAGGTGGTAATCAGGGGCACTCTCACTGGTGATTGTGACAGATATTTTTGATGAAATCCGAGAACTCTCTGATCCATCAATAGACAGCAATTTAATTAAACACATTCAAGGCCCAAAAATTTAATACAGACATTGTTAAAATAATGTGACTAAAGTAATGTTATGAAGCGACGAGAATGTTTTTTTGTGTGTACAAAAAACAAACAAAAATAAAGGCTTTTATCCGTGTCAGACTCTTACACGGTTGACGCAGTGTAAACAGTGCAGCGCTTCCAGAACGCCGGCTTACCATTGGCCGATGCTGTTCACGGGAGCACCACAACGCATGCGCATGTGCCGTTCTGTAGTAGAACTAATAAGAAGCACTGCACTATTTACACTACGTCAACAGCGTAAGGGTTTCATGCCATATATTCAGACATTCATGTACCTGTTCAGAGTTTTTCTCTGCCTCCCTGTGACCCAATATACAAGAAGTAGTATGGAAAATGGATGGATGGATGAATAACTTGGTTTGTCCCAAACCTGAATATGTTTAATAACAAAGACTGCAGGTTAAATATTTGTTTGGAAGGTTCAAAAGCTATGAGATTCAAGCCTAAATTATAAAGTTTTAGACATATTTCATGATTCTTAACAGCATGTTTACAGCTATGTTACATCAATATTTGGCCTCAGGATGCTTTAAACTGGTTTTGTTTAAAGTTATTTGTAAAGAAAACATTTCGCTTAGGGGAAGAATTAACCTTTTTAACCTTTTTTTACAGTTATGCTTAAAATGTTGTTTCATACTAACCTTAACTCATACTTAGAGGACGTCATTTCATAAATGGCAAGGTTGGCTATAGATCAGAATTTCCTGTTTGCGTATTATCTTATCATATTTACCTGCAACAAGGTACATTCCAAACATAGCAGTTTAAACTGTATTATTTAACTGATGTGCTTTAACCTATTGATGTGACCCCACTTTTGAGCCCCACACAGGAAAATTACAAGCTTGACAAGCAAATATTTTTGTTTAATAAGTAATCTTTATTCACTGAGAATAAGGATTATATTGTTTGTTTGATGCAAATGAATTGAATGTAGATTTTATATATATATCAGGCATAACATTATGACAGGTGAAGTGAATAACACTGATTATCTCTTCATCACCTGTTAGTGGGTGGGATATATTAGGCAGCAAGTGAACATTTTGTCCTCAAAGTTGATGTGTTAGAAGCAGGAAAATTGGGCAAGCGTAAGGATTTGAACTAGTTTGACAAGGGCCAAATTGTGACGACTAGACGACTGGGTCAGAGCATCTCCAAAACTGCAGCTCTTGTGGGGTGTTTTCCCGGTCTGCAGTGGTCAGTCTCTATCAAAAGTGCTCCAGGGAAGGACCAGAGGTGAACTGGTGACAGGGTCATCTGTGGGATGTGCTGAACAAAACAAGTCCGATCCATGGAAGCCCCACCCTTGCAACTTACAGGACTTAAAACATCTTGGTGCCAGATACCACAGCACACCTTCAAGGGTCTAGTGGAGTCCATGCCTCGACGGGTCAGGGCTGTTCTGGCAGCAAAAGGGGGACCAACACAATATTAGGACATATTAGGTAATAATGTTATGCCTGATCGGTGTAATATTGTATAATATAATATATAATATTGTATATTATTTAACTATATAACAAATTGAGTTATATTAACTTAAGCAAATTAAGCAGACTAACCCTGAGACATTAGCGGCTCCAGAGCAGGTTATAGAGACAGAGCGACACGCGTCATAATCTGAAGACCACGCCCACCGGGGGGGAAAACAATCAAACCGTCTCCATTGAGTGCATTGCGGGAGGCTGCCTCCTTGTCATTTCGGACTTATAACAAAAAACTGAACAATGTATAAAAGCTGATATGTGACAAAGTGTACAGCAAACAAGCTAAACAAAACCCAGAAGCAAAAACCCAGTCGTTTTCATAAGCTGTTGAACCAAAAAACGAGTGTTTAAGGACAAAAAAGTGGATTCAGGCCATTGAGACAGAGCGCGACGGGTCATATTACACTGAGAACTACGGCGACTAGAGGGGAACGTAATCAGCGACAGGAAATATAATATATAAAACGGACATTTGGATATTTGACTTAACAGTGACAAAATGTTTACTGCACACATAGACATATTGAGGCATACTGAGTGTCAGGATCCCAAAATTGACCCATTCTTCCTGCTGAAGCTTCACTTCGTATTGCCTTTATCCACTTTTATCTTCTTAAACGCTCGTTTTTTTGGGTCGACAGCTTATAAAAACTTATTTCTGTGTTTTTTAGCTTGTTTGCTGTACACCTTGTCACATATCAGCTTTTAGACATTGTTCTGTTTTTTGTTATAAGTCCGAAATGACAATGAGGCAGCCTCACGCAATGCAAAGTCAATGGAGAGCGTTGGATTGTTTTCCCCCCCGGTGTGGGCGTGGCCTAAATACGCTCTGTCTCTATGTTCAGAGAGTCAGTTGCTATGGTTACTTGCATACCCTGAAAGTTACCTCCGTTTTTGGAACTGAAAGTTAAGGTAACAAACCCAGGTATGTCACATAACCTACTTCCTGAAATACCCCTCAGAGGGGCTATAGAAAAAGCTTCTACAGTTTTACATGTGCCACATATGCTTAACCATTCTTTAAAAATGTAAAATAATTACAAACAATTTCACGATGTTAAAGTTGTTGTTTTTATTTATTTTTTTAATGTTAAAATGTGCACTCTAGTTTGGGTGCTTTCATTACTGAATTCACACAAAACCTAGCTATATACACTGTACAAAAATAAAATAAAACACAGTTGTTGTCTCCATACTCGCAAAGTATGTCCGTTCACAGAACAATCAGTCATCTACATACATATAAACAGATAACAGGCTAAACAATTACTATTTTATTGGTCGATTCAGATAGCAATCGGTCTTCGATGCAAAAGAATAAAAGTGATGTGACAGGTGCACCTGTCAGACGAGATCTGGCTTCTAAATGGTCGAGACAGCTGTACATAATCATAAACGCCTCTATGTGTAAGATAAACAGCCAGGGATGGGCAGTATTTCAAATACATGTATTTAAAATACGTGTTTGAAATACAAAATACTATTTTGTATTTTGTATTTTAAAGCCTTTGGAAAAATCGAATGTAATTTGTATTTAAATACATTTAAGATGAGTATTTTTGTATTTTCAAAATACTCAAAATACTTTGAGCCAGTCAACCTCTTTATCAGGGTGCTGTTTTTATGCACATTCATGCACAACTTTTCTGGAATAAGGATGTCATGGTCAATTCTACTTGTTGATAGCTTGTCAAATGTGTTTGAAGTATTAACATTACTGCATGTTAGGGATGGGTGATATCATGACAATACATATCGTAGATTCGTAGCAGATACAAATTGTGAATCGATGGAACTTTTTCTAAATCGTTTACATAGGCCTATCGGGGTAAGCAAATATATCTGTGCAGCTTTTAGTGGACAGGAATAATTGGAAAGTTGCAGTGGAAAAAGAAGCAAGGGCTAATGAGTTATTGGGTGTGATGTGATTTGTGTTATCATAATGGCAAATGAAATTCAAATTCACACTTGCACGTTGGCAGGCAGTTTTTTTTTGCGCGCGCGCTCTGAGACGGAGTGGAAGATGACAAGTAGGCCTACACTTTTGACTTAAAGGCCTTTTTAACGCGGCAAGCGGTGGAATCAGCACACAGTTGCCGCTTTCTCTTTAGCTTTGTGCAGTTGAAGCCACTGTTGCCAACACATTTTCAGGGGAAGTTGCTAAAGGCAGATAGAGTTGTTGCTAAATGACGTTTTGACGTCATTACGTAATCGCAAGGCAAAACTACGCTATTATGTAACGCGTAGATATTATTTGAAATGCTCATGTAGATTTGTTAATGTGTTGGTTAATATGTACGGAGCCCCACACATGACATGCAAGAAAAAAAAAAGACATTGTGCGCAAATTTTACTAATTTGTTCCCTCGATTTGCTAAACCGTCCACACAATTTGTTTTAAAAATTGCTAAATTTGTTGCTAGGTGCTTTTAGAAAAAAAAGTTGCTAAGGTAGTCTTAAAAGTTGCTAAATCTAGCGACAAAATTGCTAAGTTGGCAACACTGGTTGAAGGCTTCTTTATACTGTCGCAATTCGCAAAACTCTACACCACGAACCTGCTCACTGTGTGCGCTCCTCAGTCAAGTAATGCTTGACGTGCTCTCTGTTGTATAATTCCGTTTGTATAATTCTGTGAAACGACAGAGGGCGACTCTGAGTCTTTGTTCTCCAAACCATCAAAAGGCAGCGATGAGAGGAAGTAGTTTGCCGAATAATTTGTCAAACACTCGTCTCATGAGAAGTTTGTGAATAAATGGATTTCTTCACATATAAACTGATTAGGTTGTGGGTCATTTTGAGGACACATGTGAAAGTTTTTAGTACATTTCTTAAACCCTAACCATATAATCAAGTTAAACCCAGTAAACTTGAAATTGTGACTTGTTGTGACATTAGAACAAAACATTAATGAATAGACCCAGAGAGTCTAATAGGGATACATGCACTAAATCGCCAATTTCACATGTATTTTGTGTATTTTCAAAATACTGTATTTGTATTTAAATACAATTTTCCACACAGTATTTGTATTTAAATACATTTTTCCACACAGTATTTTGTATTTGTATTTTAAATACATTTACATATATGTATGCCCATCTTTGTAAACAGCCCACACGTTGTTGGAATAGTCTTGGCATTGGATAAAAGTTTTGTCCGTCAAGATTTACTACAATGACAAGGGCTGGAGAATATGCCTCTCAAGATGTCACAATCATGATCATATACAGTTTTCCAACATAAACCATGCTCAGATTGCATCATTTCTTGAAAAGCGACGATTGAGAGCATATCGTTCAGGCACAATCTGTCATAAACAAGGGACAATATATCAGTATTTCACGCATTTAAAGTCCCTGTAAAGGCAATTCTGAGATTTTTTTCTAAACACATTATAAATGTTAGAAATGTATTGCTGAAACAAATTACAAAGACTGTGAACTATGTAGTACTGAATTCAGAAGTTAGACCGTTAAAGAGTTTTTCACCGTTGCTGTGTTCAGGATTTTCTGGGCGGGGCTAAAACGGTGGTTCGATGACGCACTGGAGCCACCGAGCCTGGCTCCTCCCCTAACACGATCATAACTAGAGCACATTCGCATCAGTTTGCTTGCTCGATCGCGAGTTACTGTCAGTACTGTTAGTTACTATTGCCCACAACTTACAAAACAAACACGATGATCAAGAAGAGGTGGATTAATTTTGTGAACAGCCATCTTGATGGAGAGCTGAGGATAACCACCGATGCCTGCCTCTGAGTCTGCAGTGACAATACACCGGATCGTTTTACAAACTTTCACCGGAGACAACTGGGATTCACTGATAATCCGCTACAGAACCAACTATCCCCCGCCCCGGTCTTAGTCCTCCCGTCCCGCCGACATCTGGTACGTCGTGATCATAGACGGTCGTGATCAGTGAGTGTAGTCTTGTGTGCTACTGCAGCTTTCCCGCGAGTGGGCGTGGTTTCGGCGCCGACAGCGGACACACCCCCAGCGTTTGAGAGCAGAGAATGCTGCTCATTTTTTCAAGTTTTTGATAAGCTATTTTATGTACTTGGCAGATTTTTTAATGATTCAGATTTGGCTGGGTTGTTAATAACACATTTATCTGTGGTGTGAGAAACTCAGAACACATGTTTAGTTTTGACTTTACAGGGACTTTAACACTTTTGCTGTTTCAATGGACGCTTGTTATGGACATTTTACGTGACGGATTGGATTCATCTATCGATCGCCATGTCATAAAGGTATGGAGTCCCGTTTTAATTTTGCATGTTGTCATTTGCACTCTCGACACAAATGGTAGAGTGACACCAAACCCTTAGAACTTTCAAATTATGTATCAATTGTTATTATTCGTAATATTTTTAAATAGTAAATGTAAACTATGGTAAGCAAGTGATGTCAAACCTCAGGTCGGGTCAGTGAACATCAAAAGGTTAAACTGGTTTTGTGAGGTTAGTGAATGCATTGTGCTTTAGGGGGATAATATTGATATAATGTTGCCACGTATTGTTTGTGTTCTGTGTGTAGTCCCTGCAGGCTTCTCATTCCTAGAAAGGCAGCATATCTCAGCTGCCACGTCATCAAGCTCTGTTGAAAGACATCTCAATTTGAAGGATCCTTTGAAGCAGGGCGGGATGAACATAACTAGGTGGGACTGAAGCCCCAGGTCCCGAAGATGGTGGTGGCCCATGATTGACTTTGAGGCAAGGAAAAGTGAAATGACTGGCCATTGGGAGCACCTAAACTTGAATAAGAAATGAGAACAGAGACAGTGTTTTATATTCCATTTTTTTATTGTATGCTTTATGTAGAGTATTTGTCCACAATATGCTCATGATCACCTTTTGAAAATGTATAATCCGCAGAAGAGTCTGACATCTCTCGCTGTAGACTTCTGAACAACATCGATGTACAGTACGCAAACCAGTCTTTGGTCGTGTTTGTCACATGGGCCAAATGAAGAGAAACCTTGAGTGACCATCAACCTGCTCTCAGCAAGATTCCATCCACAAACAAACATTGGTCCGGTGTCCCGTTGTTTCTTTCTGGCTCGACATTTCACTCAGTAACATTAGGCAGTTTTGATTTATATGATGTTTAATATTGATGATCACATTATTTTACATATGCATCTGCTTACATATGATCGCTTCTTTAAGGTCTGCCAAGAGAGCATTACAATAGTCCAGTCTGGATAGGGAAAAGGTTTGGACAGGGAGTTGTGTAGCATGCAACTTGAACCTCTGATGGTGACGTCATTCCAGGACGTGTGAGCCCGGAGTCACATGAACATCCAAACTATAAAATCTGATGAATGTATGCAGATAGGACCAGCCTGCAGCATCACGTACATGTTCCAAGGGGGCACCCCTTGCCAAAGCTTTGGAGGAGGTGAACCTTGAGCATGCACCTCGTAGGCTAGAGCAATGGCATCCCTCACCCAGTGTGACATTGTTCGCTTGGTGGCAGCCACCCCCCTGGTCACGACCTCAGTAGCAAATGAAGAGTTGCTCTGGCTTCTACCACTGGCTAGTGTGGTGGACACAAGTTGGAAGAGCACGGACTGGACACACTCAGTGCCATTTCCGGGGGGCAAAGTCGAAGCAGGATAGCGAAGCCGACAGAGCCTGCAAGTCCCCAATACATTTTAGTGAAGTAATTGCCATTAGAAAAAACAAACATCTTCATGGTCAGAAGCTTGTCAGATGCTGACTCTAGAGGTTCAAAAGGAGTCTCAACCAGCCCCCAATAACTATGGCTAAGTCCCACGAGGGGATCTTGGCTCTAACGGGAGGCCTCAGTCACCTTGCCCCAAACGTGAATCGGGTGACCAAAGGATGCTTCCTGACTGGCAGTCAGGGTGTGGCAGGCCGATATGGTGGCCATATAAACCCTGAAAGTGGCGGGGCATGTACCTGCTGATAACTTCTCCTGCAGAAACTGCACTGAAACAATCTGACAGTGGACTGGGTCTACACAGCGTGCAGTACACCACTTTTGAAGACGCCTCATTCAGTGGCATAGATTCTTCTCGTGGAGGGAGCCCTAGCACTGAGATTGGTCTCTATGACGTCAGCTGAAAGCCCAGAGTCTCTCAGTTGGTACCCTTAAGGGCCCAAACATGAAGGTCCCCTGTGCTTGAGACAGAAGGCCCTTTCTGTTCAGTATCGCCCAGGGCGAGCTGTCAAGGACGACCAAACTCTGTTGGGCCAACAGGGTGCTACCTTTTTGTTGAACCTCGGCCAGGGCTTCTGGGAGCAGAGCGATCAGCACATTCCGGGCCAGGTAAGCGCCATGGCATCCAGACCCTGGGGGATTCAGAGAGAAGCAGAGGGGACATTGTGCTGTCCCTTGAGAGACGAAGAGGACACATCTGCTTCGTAAAATCATTCGCAAATCGAACAGGAACTTGTCCTCAGTCTAAAGCAGAGCCTGTTTAGATGGTGCGAACACAGTCTGCCTGGCGATTTATGTAGGCGACTATCGTAGTGTTGTCCATCCGCACTAAGACATGGTAGCCCCTTAACTGGTGGAGGAAGTACTTCTGGGCCAGAAATACAGCCATCAATTCAAGGCAACTGATGTGCAAATCGAGATGATCTCACCAGAACCCCGGGCTAGACAGCCACCTAAGACTCAGCCAAGCATCTGTCGTTAGCATCTTACGATGACAACACGCACCTAGAGTGGGACCCAAGGTGAGGAACCGGGATCTGAGCCACATAGAAAGGGAACGAAGCCACAGCGCATAACCCTTACTATAAACATACATTTTGGAGAAAGTGCACAAAGCGTTCAGCATGTGACTTACCATAAACATGGATTTGTAGAAAGGGCACGAAGCACTCAACGCGTGCCCGTATATGCCTTTGGAGATTGGCACTGGGATGAAATTCCCTGGCTTTGAGCCACAACTGAAGCAGTCTTATGTGCAAACAAGTAAACACAGTCTGGATGAAAGGCTGGATATCATTTTAACCATTTGGGGGTATCTTGTTCCTGTGGCCAGTCCAGTTGTAACCTGGCCACTGCAGGATTGACCACCTTGAGTAGTTACCCCTGCACTTTATCATCATGGGAGAACGCTCAGAGGTGGCGACTCAAAATCCATCTCGCTAGAAACAAGAGATGCACTGTCGTCTGCCCGAGCCGAAGAGGCAACGGGGCACACTTCAAAGTCAAGCAAAGGACGAAACTGTCTCTCACTCCTCGGCCATATTGACTCAGGAGCGTGAAGCACTTTAATGGTGAACAGTTCACATTGCTCACAATCGCCATGCTCCACGGAATGTTCTTCCCCCAAACACACAAAGAAAACTGATGTGCATCATAGTCAGGCATGGGCCATGAACAAGGATGCTTTCTTTGCATGATGTTTTCTCTCTTTCACACACAGAGAGAAATTCCTGCACACTAACAGCTGGAAACTAACTCCTAGCAGTATGCGTGACAGACAGTAAGCGTAGCGCACGCAAACACAGTACGGTCTCTGAAGACAAAGAAACCTGAAGGGCGCACCTGTTGCATATCTATTTGTAGCCTCTGACGAGCTCGCATACCAGTGAAGTCACTGTCAGAGGTTCAAGTTCAAGTTAAAGGCCAATTTCATTGACGTGTTTGCACACATTCTTTATAGCCGGTCACACATAAAGTGTTCCCATAGCACTCAGCGCAGGATTGAGAGTAGCTTTGGAAAGGGAACGGTCTTTCCACATTACCTGAAATCACAAAAAAAATCAAATAAAATGTAATACTCAGCATTACATTCACACATGTCAGAATATGTTCCACTGAGACAATGCAAAACCTCAACTGACTATGATCTGGAAGCTGAGCAGGAAAGGCTAACAGTAATGTTTTGGGCTGCCATGTGATTTGCGCTACATTTAATGAAAGTAAATTTATATTATTTACTGTGACCAAGCTGCACCTAGAGGTGTAACTGTCCATTCATCTGGATCAATGCAATTTTCATAACCAACAATCAAATGTATCCTATGGAATGGCCATCTATGATGACCCTCAGGCCATCCAAAATGTAAGTTTAAGTTAATTTCTTCATCAGAAAACAAAGATTATATAATTTTTTATTTTATAAGTTTAATATATGTACCTATATGCATACTATACGTGTTGGCAAGCAGATGCAGACAGAATATACAATTCATTCTTTCATATGCATTCATATTCTAGTCACATCTACTTTCTTGATAGGCCTATTGTATAATCATCCACAAGGACAGCCTATTTAATTTGATCTCTTAACTGTCTAAATAAAGTTGGCCACGTTAATCCTTAGGAAAATTAAACATGGTTTTACTAGAAAGAAAAAAACTAAATTTGTAGTTATACAAATGGTAATAAATCAGCCAAAAAAAGTGATTACTACACTTTTACTGTAATACAACCATGGTTATTTGTTTAAGGGAAGAGTTTTCAGCTTTCAGTATTTCAAAATGTCCCGCCATTTAATAGATTGAAATACTGGGCGCTACTATATATTAAGGAAGACATTGATTTGAATAACAAGTCTACTAAAGCTTATTTTGCGTCTTTGGAGAGGACAACTGATCAGGGCTGTGTTTCCAGATAAAGATGGATCTTAGCACTTTCTAAGAGCGATTTTACGAACGTTCATGTTTATTTCACGTGTATTTCACATCAATGCAATTAACACGATCGCACGCAGCTATGCTTTAACTACTACTTAGGAGTTGTTGTCCATTTGTCAAGTGCTGAAATGTCACCTTATAGAATGGCTCGCAATTGACCTATTGGTAAGCCCCGCCCCCCTTAGTTACTGTTGCTAACTCGAACAAACAAACAGAGTTGCTAACAGTCTTACAATGACAGCTGTCAGTGTGAAAACCTTATCCCAAGATGTTTTTGGACACAGAATATAGCGGATCCTGTCTGAATGATGGCCAAACTTTGCTAATGGTTTATGAAGGTTATTTAATCGTTTTTCACAAAAAAAAAAAAAAATCACCCTAACAGTTGAACAAACAGATCAGAAGTGCGCATCAACGTCTCATTCACAAGCTCTCGCTCTCCATTGCATTATCATTAACATACATAGCAAATTACACAAACACTCATACAACTAACAGTAAACAAACATACTTTTTACACTGCTAACGTTACATGACGTGGGAACAGTTAGTTATCTCAGTTTGTATGTTAGCAGGGACTCACTAACTTTAATCGTAACTTAATGAGTATGACAACCAAAAAATCCTGAATCCAAAAGAATCAGTGTTATAGAACCCCAGGCACATCGTTTTACCATTTTTGTAGCATAAACACCTTCAAACCGATGAGAGCTTCGGATTTTCCAATGTTTCTCTATGGCCCTGAAATCTAAAGATGTACGACTTCTGGTCCGAGCGCAACTGATACTCAACTGCCATTGGCTCATCTGCGTTTGAGGGGCGGGGCTTACTGTTAGGTCAATTGTAGACCCGCTAGTATTTTGAAATGTTTAGCCTAATTATCATTTGCTACAAGGCCAAAAATCTATACCTAGAGCACATAGGCTACCAACGGCTGGAGACACCAGCAAATTAGCTGAACCAAAAAACAACAACAACAACCACAAAATAAAAAACAAAAGAACAAAGAAATCTTTTTTTGTCGGCTACTGATCTCTATCAGCCGATAATCGGTTTGGGATGATTGATCGGTGGTCTCTATAATGTTGAAGGTGTTGTACAAATCTTGTCTGGCTATCACCAAAGATTGAACATTGGTCTGGTCTGTATTTTCTACTGCACAAAAGGCGTGATAAACGAGCATAAATTAAATGACTCTGTAAGCAATTCGATAGACCTTCAACCAATCAGACCACAAGAGGCGTGACAAACGAGCAATGACCCATCGCTTCTCTATCCGTTATAGTGTTAAACCCGCCAATAGCACACCAGGTGGATAAGCCAGTCTGTGATTGGTTCCTGCAAAAGTTTAACAGAAGCAATAGAAATTAATGTACGGGTTTCCAGACTGAGCTGCAGGGCGAAATCAAATCGCCAGCACCGGTGATGCACGCAGGAATTGTCACTTGCACAACCAATGCAGTGCTGGATTCTCACTAAAGTTATAATTAGCATTTTTAAGTCTTGCCAGTGTTTAACCACTCAGCACTCGCACGCTCTCTGAGCGACGTGGCACGCTCATGAACACTCAAAGCGCACATGCATAGGCCGCCTCACAAATTTCGCTTGGGCCTAAATGGTCAAATACAAACAAATGTATGAACAAAATTACCGTCTTGACGAGTATACACTTAAACACAGACGGTTTTGTCTTAAGTGAACATATACAGTTGAGAACAGAGATCAGTGCAGCTCTTAAAATGACAGTCACAGCAGCTAATAATCCTGCTGCGGTCTCGGTTTTTTCTTTGTCTTCTGTTGATTGATTAACATTAATTATACTCAGTGCTCTTGAATCACAAAATTGTGTAACCTTAATTGTAAGGATTAATATGTATTTAATTTATTCAGGGAAGACCATCCAATGTTATTTTACAATTGATTCCTTATTTAATTTCTTTAATATTTCTTACCTCAATACTACTGTCAGACCTACCTGAAAAAGACTTACAGCACTGTTTATTTTATCTGCATCTTTATTCTCTTTTATGTTTTCTGTGTTACTGCTTGTTAATTGTTTTTGTTCTTATTTTATCCCTGACTGTTTACTTGTCTTTTTTGTGAATTAATTTCAGAGTTTGAAGTCAGGCTTGTGCTGTGTGTAAGCTATTGTGCAACAACTGCCCCATTGTAAAAACAAAAATGCACTGCATGATCCAACATTTAGGTGAGATAATTATATATTTTTTTAAATAGAAGAAATTCAGGGCCTTAATGAATGTCTGTAAAAAATCCTTATAGGAGCATCCCTATAAATGATTCTACATGATAAAAAGAAGACTTCAAATAGATCGGTATCGGTGATCGTGTTTTGCATGCTTGATGATAGAATTCCTAGTTAATGTTAGCCCATCTAGCTGGTGTCTCCGGTCAAAATATTCCTCATTTAATGACTCAAACTTTGATGGCCATCTCTTTCTCATAGAATGCAGTGTGCGTTTTTTTGTATTTATCAGAATATAAATGATCACACCATATGAATGCAGAGCAGAATCTTCATCAGAAATCCTTGTCTCCGAAGTGAAAGCTTAATGATTGAGTGAGTGCTGCACGTTTCCTTACACCAGTGGCATCACAAATGTTCATTGGCTTGTTCTGTTACCATTCGAAGGTGGCAGACAGCAGACCAGACAGCAGACAGGAGACAGCAGACAGCAGACAGCAGACAGCAGACAGGAGACAGCAGACAGCAGACAGGAGACAGCAGACAGGAGACAGCAGACAGCAGACAGGAGACAGCAGACAGCAGACAGGAGACAGCAGACAGGAGACAGCAGACAGCAGACAGGAGACAGCAGACAGCAGACAGCAGACAGCAGACAGGAGACAGCAGACAGCAGACAGGAGACAGCAGACAGCAGACAGGAGACAGCAGACAGCAGACAGCAGACAGCAGACAGGAGACAGCAGACAGGAAACAGCAGACAGGAGACAGGAGACAGCAGACAGCAGACAGCAGACAGGAGACAGCAGACAGCAGACAGGAGACAGCAGACAGCAGACAGCAGACAGGAGACAGCAGACAGGAGACAGCAGACAGCAGACAGCAGACAGGAGACAGCAGACAGGAGACAGCAGACAGGAGACAGCAGACAGCAGACAGCAGACAGGAGACAGCAGACAGGAGACAGCAGACAGGAGACAGCAGACAGCAGACAGGAGACAGCAGACAGGAGACAGGAGACAGCAGACAGGAGACAGCAGACAGGAGACAGCAGACAGCAGACAGGAGACAGCAGACAGCAGACAGGAGACAGCAGACAGGAGACAGGAGACAGCAGACAGGAGACAGCAGACAGGAGACAGCAGACAGCAGACAGGAGACAGCAGACAGCAGACAGCAGACAGGAGACAGCAGACAGCAGACAGGAGACAGCAGACAGCAGACAGGAGACAGCAGACAGCAGACAGGAGACAGGAGACAGGAGACAGCAGACAGGAGACAGGAGACAGCAGAAAGCAGACAGGAGACAGCAGACAGCAGACAGGAGACAGCAGACAGCAGACAGGAGACAGCAGACAGCAGACAGCAGACAGCAGACAGCAGACAGCAGACAGGAGACAGCAGACAGCAGACAGGAGACAGCAGACAGCAGACAGGAGACAGCAGACAGCAGACAGCAGACAGGAGACAGCAGACAGCAGACAGGAGACAGCAGACAGCAGACAGGAGACAGCAGACAGCAGACAGCAGACAGGAGACAGCAGACAGCAGACAGGAGACAGCAGACAGCAGACAGGAGACAGCAGACAGCAGACAGGAGACAGCAGACAGCAGACAGCAGACAGCAGACAGGAGACAGCAGACAGCAGACAGGAGACAGCAGACAGCAGACAGGAGACAGGAGACAGCAGACAGCAGACAGGAGACAGCAGACAGCAGACAGCAGACAGCAGACAGCAGACAGCAGACAGGAGACAGCAGACAGCAGACAGCAGACAGGAGACAGCAGACAGGAGACAGGAGACAGGAGACAGCAGACAGGAGACAGGAGACAGCAGAAAGCAGACAGCAGACAGCAGACAGCAGACAGCAGACAGCAGACAGCAGACAGCAGACAGCAGACAGCAGACAGGAGACAGCAGACAGGAGACAGCAGACAGGAGACAGCAGACAGCAGACAGGAGACAGGAGACAGCAGACAGCAGACAGCAGACAGGAGACAGCAGACAGCAGACAGCAGACAGCAGACAGGAGACAGCAGACAGCAGACAGGAGACAGCAGACAGCAGACAGCAGACAGCAGACAGCAGACAGGAGACAGCAGACAGCAGACAGGAGACAGGAGACAGCAGACAGGAGACAGGAGACAGGAGACAGGAGACAGGAGACAGGAGACAGCAGACAGCAGACAGCAGATAGCAGACAGGAGACAGGAGACAGCAGACAGGAGACAGCAGACAGCAGACAGGAGACAGCAGACAGGAGACAGCAGACAGCAGACAGGAGACAGCAGACAGGAGACAGCAGACAGCAGACAGCAGACAGGAGACAGGAGACAGCAGACAGCAGACAGCAGACAGGAGACAGGAGACAGCAGACAGGAGACAGCAGACAGCAGACAGGAGACAGGAGACAGCAGACAGCAGAGCAGACAGCAGACAGCAGACAGCAGACAGCAGACAGGAGACAGCAGACAGCAGACAGGAGACAGGAGACAGCAGACAGCAGAGCAGACAGCAGACAGCAGACAGCAGACAGCAGACAGGAGACAGGAGACAGCAGACAGCAGACAGCAGACAGCAGAGCAGACAGCAGACAGGAGACAGCAGACAGCAGACAGCAGACAGGAGACAGCAGACAGCAGACAGCAGACAGCAGACAGCAGACAGGAGACAGGAGACAGGAGACAGCAGACAGGAGACAGCAGACAGCAGACAGCAGACAGCAGAGCAGACAGCAGACAGCAGACAGCAGACAGCAGACAGGAGACAGGAGACAGCAGACAGCAAACAGCAGAGCAGACAGCAGACAGCAGACAGGAGACAGCAGACAGCAGACAGCAGACAGGAGACAGGAGACAGGAGACAGCAGACAGCAGACAGGAGACAGCAGACAGCAGACAGCAGACAGCAGACAGGAGACAGCAGACAGGAGACAGCAGACAGCAGACAGCAGACAGGAGACAGCAGACAGCAGACAGCAGACAGCAGACAGGAGACAGCAGACAGCAGACAGGAGACAGGAGACAGCAGACAGCAGACAGCAGACAGCAGACAGCAGACAGCAGACAGGAGACAGGAGACAGGAGACAGCAGACAGCAGACAGCAGAGCAGACAGCAGACAGCAGACAGGAGACAGGAGACAGCAGACAGCAGAGCAGACAGCAGACAGGAGACAGCAGACAGCAGACAGGAGACAGCAGACAGCAGACAGGAGACAGCAGACAGCAGACAGGAGACATCAGACAGCAGACAGGAGACAGCAGACAGGAGACAGCAGACAGGAGACAGGAGACAGCAGACAGCAGACAGGAGACAGCAGACAGGAGACAGCAGACAGCAGACAGGAGACAGCAGACAGCAGACAGGAGACAGCAGACAGCAGACAGGAGACAGCAGACAGCAGACAGCAGACAGGAGACAGGAGACAGCAGACAGCAGACAGCAGACAGGAGACAGCAGACAGCAGACAGCAGACAGCAGACAGCAGACAGGAGACAGCAGACAGCAGACAGCAGACAGCAGACAGCAGACAGGAGACAGGAGACAGCAGACAGCAGACAGCAGAGCAGACAGCAGACAGCAGACAGGAGACAGGAGACAGCAGACAGCAGAGCAGACAGCAGACAGGAGACAGCAGACAGCAGACAGGAGACAGCAGACAGCAGACAGGAGACATCAGACAGCAGACAGGAGACAGCAGACAGGAGACAGCAGACAGCAGACAGGAGACAGCAGACAGGAGACAGGAGACAGGAGACAGCAGACAGCAGACAGGAGACAGCAGACTGCAGACAGGAGACATCAGACAGCAGACAGCAGACAGGAGACAGCAGACAGGAGACAGCAGACAGCAGACAGGAGACAGCAGACAGGAGACAGGAGACAGCAGACAGCAGACAGCAGAGCAGACAGCAGACAGCAGACAGGAGACAGGAGACAGCAGACAGCAGACAGCAGACAGCAGACAGGAGACAGCAGACAGCAGACAGGAGACAGCAGACAGGAGACATCAGACAGGAGACAGCAGACAGCAGACAGCAGACAGGAGACAGCAGACAGCAGACAGCAGACAGCAGACAGCAGAGCAGACAGCAGACAGCAGACAGGAGACAGCAGACAGCAGAGCAGACAGCAGACAGGAGACAGCAGACAGGAGACAGGAGACAGCAGACAGCAGACAGGAGACAGCAGAGCAGACAGCAGACAGGAGACAGCAGACAGCAGACAGCAGACAGGAGACAGCAGACAGCAGACAGCAGACAGGAGACAGGAGACAGCAGACAGCAGACAGCAGAGCAGACAGGAGACAGGAGACAGCAGACAGCAGACAGCAGACAGGAGACAGCAGACAGGAGACAGCAGACAGCAGACAACAGACAGCAGACAGCAGACAGGAGACAGCAGACATGAGACAGCAGACAGCAGACAGCAGACAGCAGACAGCAGACAGGAGACAGGAGACAGGAGACAGCAGACAGCAGACAGGAGACAGCAGACATGAGACAGCAGACAGCAGACAGCAGACAGCAGACACTTCTGGACCAACAGGTAAGGCTTGTCCTTGACGAGACCAGACCCTGAAGTGAGGAATGGTGATGAATATAAGGTGTGGTGATGAGGGTTAATGATGGCAGATGATAGTGGATTGTGTGCAGGTTGTAAGAAGGGAGGATTCTGGGATATGAAGTGCAAGGGGACTGAGCTGGTGACTGTGTCAGGTAACTACTGGTGTGGGCATTTAGTTGTTTTGGGCAATTCCTTATATATTGCCATTGCCTCAGACATAGACAAAGGAGTAATGTTCTACCCATATTCGCTGCACGAATGAAAAACCCTCATTCATTAGCAATTTAGATATAATTGATTTGGCATTGGTTTTGAGGTTTCAACAAGTGTTGAGATGATCTCATACTGTGGGGGAGGGAGGGGCGCACTGGGTTTGTCAAACTGTGGTGCTTGAGAGAGAGAATTTTTCTTTTCCTTCTCAGGACCTTGATCTCAGTAAGGTTTCAGTTTTTTTTTTTTTTTTCAAATCTTATAAGATTCTTTCATATGATCGCCATCCCCCTGGGGGTCCTCCCAGCCCCCTATAACCATATTTCTTTGCCTCATGCATATCTTCATCTCTAAAAGATCTAATTGTATTTTATCATCCAGCCAAATAACTGAGGTTCAGTGTTATAGCCCTTATTATTCCTATACATCCATTAATTTGGGGTTTCATCAAACAATGGCCAGTTTATCGTGTCTGATTGTTTCGAGCTGATCAGCCAACAACTATATATCTCCTCTGGTTTTAGAGTGGTCAAATAGAATACAAAGAAAAGTCTGCAGACTTATATTAACTTTTTGATCCTCTGGCCAAAATAAAGATTTAAATTCTGTATTATTTATTCAATCAATCACATTTATTCAATTATTTATTAAACTGCAAAAGGACCCAAAGTACACTATAAGAAATAGGCTATGAGAAAGCGAAAAAAAATCTCTTCACTCAAAATCATCTATCCCTTCTTCCCCACACGCAAGGATGAGATAAAAACACTACAATAACAAAAAAAGATTGACCAATCCTATTGTTACAATGATTAAGATCTAAAGATGAAGTTGAGACAGCAGGCAAACAGAGACAACAACTCTTCTTCTTCTTTTTCAGTGTTTTTTTTTGGCAGTTTGCAAACAAGGTGCATTACCGCCATCTTCTGGACTGAGGTGTGACTTCATTGGGATGTAATTTTATAAACAGTATGTTTAAAAAAAAATCTAAATCCTATTTAGTAGTTTCTTTCATAAAGATCATAACATCCTTAATTATAGATTGTGTGCCAGGCATACTCAACAGATTTTTTAAAAATTTAATTCATTTTTCGTTGGCCTCTCTAGTTCTATCCTTTTTTCAGAATAGGTTCTACATGTCAAGGTTACATGTTTTACATTTTCCTCTTCTCCACAATGAATGCATAATTCAGTCTGGTGTTTTCCTATTAAAATTAGGCAGCTATTTAATCTTGTGTGCCCTATTCTCAACCTTGAAATCAAAAGTTTCATCTTGCTGTCTCAGACTACTATTATTAACTGTATATACATTTTTTGTTGATTTAATCTAAAAATCAATTGATTCATTTAATCTAAAAGATATTGTCTACATATAGATTTTCCACTCTGAATACTTGACAAGGTAGACATGGAATCTAAACAGATGAATATCTTATGCGGTTTAACTTCCTCTACCTGTAATTTATAATAATATCTTCAGTATTACTCAGAAGTCTAGTTTCAAATATAATTCCTTCGAAGTTTTGGTGCTTTATGTAACGTCATGTAGTGTAAATGATAAATCCCGTTTAACATTTGTGTTAGCTACTGTATACAGGCCACCAGGGCATAATACATACTTTATCAAAGAATTCGCTGATTTTCTTTCAGAGTTAGTTCTGGCCGTAGATAAAGTACTAATTGTTGGTGAATTTAATATCTATGTAGACAACAAAAAAGACGCATTGGGATTTGCATTTAAAGACACACTAAACTCTATTGGAGTTAGGTAACACGTGTCAGGAGTCACTCATCGCCATAATCATACTTTAGAGCTAATATTGTCACATGGAATAAATGTTGATACCGTTGAAATTCTGCAGCAGAGCGATGACATCTCAGATCATTACCTAGTTTCATGTATAATTAATTTAGCTAAGGCTGCAAAGCTGCCCCCTCATTTAAAAAATGGCAGGACAATCACTGCAGCCACTAAAGATTGCTTTTTAAATAATCTTCCTCATCAGTATCATCTCCTCAGCATTCCAGATAGCTTAGAAGAACGCGATGTTGCAACAGAAACTATTGACTCTCTCTTTTGCAGTACTTTAGACACAGTTGCTCCCCTGCGCCTAAGAAGATTAAAGAAAATAGTCCAACGCCGTGGTACAACGAGCACACTCGGGCCCTTAAAACAGTAGCCAGAAAAATGGAGCGCAGCTGGAAGAAAACAAAACTAGAGGTCTTTCGTAATTCGTGGAAAGAGCGCATGATCGCATACAGAAAGGTAGTGATGTTAACAGTGACACCAAAGCTCCGAAGCGTGTGTCAAAAAAATGAAACGATTTTCAGTGAAGCTTTGTATCAAAATCACGTGACCAATGACGTCCGAAGCTTCGTTTCACACACACCCACATGACTGCTTCATACTCTGATTCAAAAAGGTTTCAAAATGCGCGACACGGGTTGTTAGAACTATTGTATTGCGCTAGTTTATTGAGACTTTGTCATGGTACATGGGGACACTTTCATTTGAGTTCGCCCAATAAGGTTGATAATATATTTGGCTTTTGTTCTGGAGCCCTTATATATATTTGGGCCAGGCTACATTTTCAAGTATTGGAAAAATGCAGTGGTTAAAAAATATTGTTGTTATTGGCAATTATGTGAACCTATTAAATCTCTCTCTCTCTCTCTCTCTCACACACACACACACACATATACATATATATATATATATATATATATATATATATATGTGTGTGTGTGTGTGTGTGTGTGAGTGTGTGTGTTACTTTGTGTGCATGCACCTCCATTTATTTTGTCTACTTCCTTTATTCATGGGTTTTATTTATTCACAAACAGGAAAAATGTCCACATTCACAATATGAAATGTTATCTTTATTGGGTTGAGTTACTAGGAGTTTGCAATGGAACAGATTTAATTTAATTTAATTAATTCATCTATTCATTAATTCATTTTTGCTTCTAAGATAATGGTTTAAGATAAAGAATATTTTGCGACACAGCGCTTTCCTTCACTTTTACCAGCAGAGGTCCTCGTCGAGCTCTGATTTGAAAAGCTTCGAGTAATGAACCTTTTTCTGACACAATTGTGCTGAAAGCTTCACTGGTTCAGAAAGCTTCACTTCGCCATCACTACAGAAAGACCGTAAAAACTGCTAGATCTGCTTATTTCTCGACTCTCTTGGAAGAAAACAAACACAACCCTACACAGTAAAATCCCCAGTGTTAAATTAACACTGCTCAGAGCACATATAGTCCCACTCTACAGAGTGTTAAAGTAACACTGAATCAGTGTTAAAGTTAATGAGATAATTAAGAGATTAATTAAGTGATGATTGACCATTAGTGATGAACACCTGATGATAATGCGCAAAATCACTGAAGAAAAGAGAAAAAAGAAAAACACAAGAACTACGACTGACTATAAAGGAAGACATTCAATCTCTGAAGATCTCAGAAGAGGAGGATTAAACAACTCCACAAACAGCATTACCAGCTTCACACATTACTAACCAGACTGACTTTATTTCTGTCAGACGTCTACAGAAGCTCAGGCGCAGAAAGTTATTAAACCTGTTATAGTATGACAACACTTTTTTTGCAACTTATTTCAATATCATGATAATACCGTATACCATGATAAAAGCTTCAGCAATTAATCGCAACATGAAAATGTAATACCGCCAGATGCCTAGTCAGAACCAAACATATATTGTGCACAAACTTTAATTACTCCACTGTAAAACAATTTTTTTTTTTTATTGTGAAAATTGATCATTACATATGGGCCAATATATGACATGCAAATAATTATCACCATGCAAAAAGATGCATTGTACTAATCATAGCTTAAGGTCTTCACTCAAAATTAAAATTGTATATTAATGATATTAAGAAGAGGATCTATGACCTCTGGAAGCATCTCCTTTAGTAGCTTAGTCAGTATAGGGTCGAGCATACATGTTGATTTTGATGATTTAACAAGTTTAGTCAAGTCAAGTCAACTTTATTTATATAGCGCTTTTTACAATGTTGATTGTTTAGCCAATTCTTTTTCTCCTATAGCAGTGAATGAGTGTAATTTTTCATCAGTGACATTACAATGCTCTGTCTGATGTGATACTGTAGTAGACGGCTGCATGGTTATAATTTTTTTTCCTAATATTATCAATCTTGCACGTAAAGAAGTTTAAAAAAAAAAATTATATCAGCTATGCATTCCGTTAATCTTGTGAATTGGTAAGTTTCGTCAGGGCGTGAATAAATATAGAGCTGTTATGTCTTATGTGAACATTTGGTTAACTGTTGGTGAACAACATCTGATGTGTGACATTATATTAGATCCGTGCGGTACAGTTGGTCTTAATATCATAGGCTGTCTGTCTCATTAATGTTAATCAAACAATTGTGGTATCATGGAAAAAGTTGAATATATATTTTTCCTATATGAGTTTTGACTTGGTGTGTGCCAAATTTGGGGTTATTATCAGGGATTTTAAGGTATGGTTACTAGGTGATTTTGTTTTGGAACATTTAGAAAACCAAAACTCATTTTTTTCTCAAAATGTACTCCATCAACTGCAAATAGGTGTAGCTCAGTCTTTTTTTTTTGTCTGATTCCAACAAATCATACAACATTTTGAAGGTTTTAAGGAAAATAACAATAACAAATTTTTTGAAAATGTGCTCAATGCGACTCATTTTACCCGCACGGGTCACATATTGTTCAGGTGTAGCTACTGTTAGTGACGAGTGTTAAAGCACATCACCACCAGATATTTGTAGCAGTTGCCTCATATCCAGGACACTCAGGAAACAAATAAACATAATAATAAAGAAACTGCTGAATCGTTTCATATATTTTGCATTGTCTTTATTTTTGTGCCAAATTATAGAGAGTAGTATCAAAAAGAGAGTATCAGTGATACAATCATTAACTACAACCATCACTAATAAGATGCTTATTTTTTCAATTAAAAGAGAAAAGAAAAACAAAACGTTTTAATCATTGGTTACATTATTCATTGATTAGATTAGAAGCCCCGCCCTCAAAAATGTATGGTTTACTGATTTGAATAACACTTGCTCTATAAGGTCAAAATGATCTTTCTGCCAGCATTCATCTTTCATCCTGCAATGATGTTCATCTAGCTCTCGTAAAAACCCATGGAGATGGCTGCAGAGTGATGGTAGTCCAAAGATCTGTGCCTACGCCTCATTCTAGGGTTGCATGACTGAGGATGACAAACATTAAGCATTACTTGATTACATGATTTTTGCAATGCATTCTAAAACAACAACTGAATCATAATATATCCAATTTGCTTGAAGGTTACTGTCAAAGCAATGCAAGGGATGGATCAACACGAATGCTATGGATATGTTACCTGTGCACATCTTCCATTCTGCACCAGGCAGAGGCGAACCTGACAGTGCAAAAAAATGTGATCAGAAACTCCTGTGAAGGTGAACATCCTGAAGGAGAAACGGCTTGTTGTGTCAATGCCATTCTGTAGAACCTCCACTTGTCTATCCTCAGGGTTGGGGCATCTAGAAAAAGAAGAAATTAGTTCTATAAAGACATTTCATGAAGCCTATAACGCTTCAAGTGCTCCAAAAACCACACAATTAATACAAAATAGCAAGCAGAACGGTCTAAGGATGTTTTGCTTAGTTTTCTGCCAGCTGTACATGATCATTAATTTTAGAGCAAGTGATGCATTGTTCCCTGAAAATGTGATTCCTGTGTAAATGCATTTGTCATCTCTGTGCTTCAATGAAAAAGTAAACACACCAATTGACAGTACAGATGTCGCTTTTGTGCTGCCTTTGCATATTAAGATATGATTTCAGAGTGCCTAATTCAATAACACAACACACAAATTATTTCACAGTTTTCCCTTTTTGAGATGACATTAAATGTTACTCACTCTCTAATAATCAGATTCCATCGAATTTGATATCCGCTATCATTAACTGGTGTGGCCCAGCAGTTGTCCAGAATTGTTGCAATCTGACTTCTATCCACTCCTTCCACCTCAACCGCCACGTACATCTGCTGGTTCACCTGCACTTGAATGTTCCCCTCATATGGGCGAGTAAACTGTGCATCCATGTAAGGAATCATGTGGATCTGGTATGCACCCTGGCCAGAAATGTCTACGCTTACCACACTGTGGAACACAATTAAAAAGTTACATTAACTCTTTATTCAGTACTCACACAATGGGAAATCAGCAATGGTCATGACCAAGACATGGCACCAAATTAGCACCGAACACTTAAAGATAAGTACAACTGCACAGTAGGGTTGGGACTAGGGCTCAGAGCCGGTTCAAGGAACAAACAAAAGCTGGAAACGAACAAAATTTTAACAGGAACATAAACAAAATCAAGTTTAATCATTCTGAATAGAAACGATTATTTAAAATTTCCATTAACTGGTAAATAACGTTATTTTATCGTTCTATTTAATATTTTAATTTGGCAGTCTACAAAGGATGAATTCAAATAGTACGGCATATGCAAATGTGACATTGACTCTGTAACGGATGGGCATTCAGCCAGGCAAAGGAACAGGCTGAGAAGAGGATCCACGTGCAGCTAGATTTATTGTTGAAATCCACAAGAGGAACAAAACACTAGGAAACCGGGGTAAGGAGAAAGTTACAGCAAGACAAACACAAGAGAAGACTATATATACACACAAGGAAGACTAGCTTGACAAGATAACAAAGGGCGTGGTAAATGGGAACACCTGGGGAAACTAATCAACACAAAACACTACAAAGAACTACAAACATGGCCACAGGAACGAAAACAGAACACTTTAGCTTAAAAGTTCTGACAGGGACACAAGACAGGAATCATGACAGACACATCCGACGCGAGTGAAATGCTCGCCCTCAGCTGTCAACAAGTATTTAACCCTAACCCTAAGCTAATTAATTACACAATGTGGCGATTAATTAACCGCACATCAAATTTGGCTGAGAAATTACTCACAAAAGATAAATTCATTATGGTGTAAAAAATCTAATAGACATTACAACAAGTAGCTTCAGAAATAAATATTTTTTGGGAGAACTATAACTTTAATGCTTGGTTTTATTTTATGGAAATGTGAAATTATTTTTAATTAAATTATATTCTAAATAAGAAACTAAAACTGCCAATAGGTGGCGGTAAATGTCTAATTGAGTAAGTCATTGAGTCATTCGATTCGTTCAAACGGCTGATTCATTCAGGAGTGAAGTAAATATGAAAATGGTAAATGTTAATGGTTCTCTTTATGGTCCATTGAATCATTGGTTAACTCGATTCGTCCGAAATGCGGATTCAGAAATGTAACGCCACTGTGTATAGAGTCGGAGATGAACAGTTCTTTATATTTGCCTTTATATTTTCGTTGGCAAAACGGAGCAAAACAGACAATATTGTGTCTAAAACATCACAATATTGACTTACTTATTTTATTAAACTGTTGTATAAGATCAGTGTCGTCATCTCATGCTATTCTGGACAGAAAAACAGAACTTGTTAAATGTGAGGGCGTTTTCACACTGGCAGTTTAGTTCAAAATGGGGCATGGTTCACATGAAGAATTGGTAATGTGTGAAAGCTGTCATGCGGACCCAGGTGAGCTGAGCTCAGGGGTACCGAATTCGAGACTGCCTGAAGGAGGTGGTCTTGCGCTTGAACTGTGCCGCGATTCACGTGTGGTTGCCTTGCATCATATTCTTCATCAATAAACTATATGAAATGTAAGATGACCTAAATAAATCAGGGTTGGGGCAAGTGCGTGAAATGTGTTAATAATTTGAATGCGTTATTTTTTACCTTAACTAATTAATCTAATTAACATGTTAAATCGACAGCCCTAATTATGACAATGAATGACAGGTAATGTCCAGCGTGGTGTGTGTTTTGCAGATTAGTGTAGAATTGCTACTATATATGCAGGGATTATTATTATTATTATTAAACACGATGTTGTCATAGTTAGTATACAGTGGCTTTATGTATGGTCAGACACTTGCGCGTCATTATTATTAAGAATACATTAAAATTTTTACACCTCAAGCTCAAATGGAGTTATGAGGTTTTTTTACCACCTGAGTGCATCTGAGGTAGTAAGTTGAGCATTAGGCCTATACGTTTTCATCAACTTACAGGTTACACAGTTTATTGTAGTTATGTGAGCACTCAGTTTTTCCTGTCGTTTAAGACATTTGGCCAAAATCTTGTGTTATACAAGATTAAGTGCTATGCACAGGATGAATTGGCTATAATATGAAAATACATAAAACAGTATTCTTTACAAGCATCGTTTTTGGATAATAAATGCGTTACTTATTCAAAGATCCAGTTCTTTATTTTTACCCTTGCACTGCAAACAAGCAGAGACGTTCTCCAAAATGTGTGCAGCACTTAATTCACGATTGAGGCGGGTTGAGCTACTGTATCCGCTGGAGTTACGAAGTTTAATCACAAGCTCTAGTATACTGATATTTAGTATGCAGTTCTATTCAAGCTCTGGTATAAAGTATAGGATAAAAAAAAGTTACAAAATAGTGTTAATTAACCAGTATTTTTTTTCTAATCAAACCGTTTTCAGAACTTGGCTTTCATGTCTCAACCATAGGAAGAAGTGGCAGGACTGTCACTGGTGACATAAATAGTAAATACCTGATTTAAAGTACTAATTAAAGTACAGATATTTTGATGAAATTTTACTCCAATAAAAGTATTATATTACTACTTGAGTAAAGTACAAAAAGAAAGAAAAGAAAAAAAAGTACCTACGCATAACATAATGTGCATTCTCAAATTCTTTCTGGTGGGTCATGCTGCCCTTTGCCCACTGTGTACTGCAAATACTGTTAGATGTTATAATAAATTGATATGATAAATTATAATGTTTCTATTTTTTTTTTCTTTTTTGTACATTTTCATTTGAAATAAAGTTGCTCCTGTATGAAAATAACAAAATACAGCTGCAAGCAGCCATTATCGGGGACAAGCGCAAAGAAGCAGACAAGACATGCCAAAATGGCTGGCAGTGTTAGATCAACTGCAGCAATGAGCAATTAAAGACCTATTAAGTAGAGTTGGGGTACTCGGACTTGGACTCGGACTCAAGTCCAATTTTGAATGAACTCGGACTTGTCCCGCACTCGGGTGAATTTGTACTCGGACTTGACACGGACTTGGACATTTTGGACTCGGAAAATATCCCGAGTGCAGTCGAGTCCGCGTCATGTGTAACAACAAACCGGCATAAAACGAAGATAAGAAATTAATGAACGCCTCCCCGCCTGTGATTTTACTGCACCACACCGGCAGGAAAGAGGTCTTTGTGTAGAGGTCTTAAATTGACAGCAGCGCAGCCTATAGTGAACACGCTGCCGCTTGTCCTTAAAGGGACAGTTCACCTCTAAAATTATGTCATTATTTACTCACTCTAATTTTGTTCCAAACCTGTATTAATTTCTTCTGTTGAACACAAACAGTTGAATGGTAGCCATTGACATCCATATTATTATTTCCTACAATGGGACCAACTGGTTGGTTTCCGACATTCTCCAAAATATATTTTATGTCCAACAGAAGAAAGAACTTTATTCAGGTGTAAAACAACTTGAGCGTGAGTAATCGATGACAGAATTTTCATTTTTGAGTGAACTATCCCTTTAATGTTAATAAAACAACAAAAGACAAAGAGAAAATCACTCACTCACTAACTCCTGACTAACTTTAGTACATTTAATAAGAATCACTGTACATGTAATACAGTGAAGTTTATTTTATTTTACATTTAAGTGTTTTATTCCATTTCTATATTATTTATTCCCTCTTGAATAATCCTACTTGAGAAAATATATCATTATCGTGAAATAAGATTTTAGTATCGCCCACCCCTAAACATTAGCATTTGGTGATACCAGAGGCATTAAATAATTGAAATACAATAAAACAGGTTCATTTGTGTTTTTCTTGCACTTGTAATAATAAAAGTTCTACATATACCTATGTCCATTCTATTGTTTGAAACCATTTTGATTGGAAACTAGTTGATCTGTTGACAAAATAAAAATGTTAAATGGCAATGGCTAGATGTAATAGTGGTATTTTTTGTTAAATTTTATATTGCCATTGGTTTAATGGGTTGAAAGGTTAAAATATTAATAGAAGATAAAAATGTACAATAGCAATTTCTAATCTTTTTTCAATGTAATTACACTCTGGACTTGGGCGGACTCGACTCGGATTCGGCCGATAAGAACTCGGACTTGAGTCCAACTCGGCCCCTTTTGGACTCGGACTTGGTTGTTTAAGACTTGGACTTGACTCGAACTCGACAAAGGTGGACTTGGACCCAACACTACTATTAAGGTGATTTTAGGCAAAATAGCAGTAAAATGATAAATACAGTCAATAATAATGATTTAATGATTTATCACTTTCAACCAATAGGTAGCATAGTTACGAAATTGATGTGGTGTGGTCAGAATAAGGGAACAATGACACATGCAAAGTTTGGTGTCAATATATCAAAGCAGGGTGTCAATATAGTGTCAATATGTCATTGCAGAGATTTAGCCTCAAGATGCCTTTTCATTATAAATATGGACCACATGGCGGTGCGATTTTGAAACCTTTTAAGTACCTTAAAGGCATGGTGCTGATGGCACATACCAAGTTTCGTAATGATACACCAATTCATTTGTAAAGCATAGCATTTTATATCATAATACTGCATTGTAGTCACTGTGAATTTCATGTTTTGTTCTATTATAGCGCCCCCAAGTTGCACAATCATACCATTTTTTTGATGTGTCCTCGAAGTGAGCCCATACATGTCTATGTCAATTTTGGTGAAAATATTGCATTTCGTTTTGGAGTTATATACATTTATATGAAAAAACACATGAAAAATGACTGACACCTGACTTTGATTGGATTTTACACCCCCTTACTATCAATATTTTGACATTCGAACTTCTGACGCTGGTTTGGTCTCAATCGGACTAGCAGTTTCGAAGATATCAGCTAATGTTTTTAAAGCATTAAATTGCAACGCTGCACAAGCCATATGCCGAAACCTAGCAAGTCTGGTATCATTGGACTCGGCGAGGATTCAGGAGACAAAAAAAGTTACTCCCATGAAAATAAGTCAATTATACCCAAAGTTATAAGCATTTGGGAGAAAAAAAATATCCAATAGGTGGCGCTGTTTCGAAACTTCTTGGGTTCATTCAGGGCATCGTGCTGATGACCCATACAGAGTTTCGTAACAATCCGTTCATAAAATACAGCATTTTAGCACATAATTCAAAATGGCCGACAACCAAAATGGCTGATATGGTAAAATTGGATATCAGACGACTCGGCATGTCGTCCAGAATTTAACGAGACCACTTTTATGATTGGACAAACGGTTCAGAAGTTATAAGCAAAAACAGCCATTTTTTATATCTCCGGCCCAGTAGGGGGCGCTGCGCCGAGACGCTGCATGTTGCCTCAGGTCATGCTTGTGATGACTTGTGATGAGATATAGTCTTAAGCGTATTTTCGCAAGCGTTACGTAAAATTTGTTTGCGTGTTTATCGAAAACGATGTGTTATTAGCATAAACATGAGTCAAACTTTGGACAGGTGGTGGTGCTAGAGGGATTGAGTTAGAGACTCCAGACTATCCTCTATGAGTGTGCCAAATTTCATAACTTTCCCGCAAGCTGTTCTATGGGCTGCCATAGACTCAAGAGTGGAAGAAGAAGAAGAAGCAGAAGAAGAAGAATAATAATAGGAACGCTAAAAGTTTCAATAGGTGCCTTCGCACCTTCGTTGCTTGGCCCCTAATTACAAAATATGTATCCCTAATTTTATATCACATCACAGGGAATACAAACCTGCAATAATGAATACATTTAACTGTCCCCAGACTTTATAAGGTCTATATTGAAAATGCGTAGGCCAAAACTAAGACTTTATTAAGCATTGTCTTCTCTTCCGGTTTTGTTTGAATCCGCATTCACGACTTAATAAAGTCTTAGTTTTTGTTATTTTTGGACCAAAATGTATTGTCGACGCTTCAAAAGAGTCTAACTAACCAAACGATGTCACATATGGACTACTTTGATGATGTTTTCATTACCTTTCTGGACGTGGACAGCAAAGTGTGCTTACACTTACATTCAAAGGACTGAAAGCCCTCGGACTAAATCTAAAATACCTTAAACTGTGTTCCGAGGATGAACGGAGGTCTTACGGGTGTGGAACAACATTGGGGTGAGTCATTAATGGAAGAAATTTCATTTTTGGGTGAACTAACCCTTTAAGTCCATAGAAAACTAGGCTATATCACTAAATCATTCCCATTCAGAGTAACCCACCTTTTCTATTGTTTTATTTATGTTATGGCATAATGAACATGTGTAATAATCTAAAATATTGGCTAGTCCTGTAGAGTAAAAAGCAAGCACACTTAATGCACTGCCATCACTATTATATTTCCCTCTAACAGAAGTCAAATAGCTGGAACATTAAGCATGTATATGATAAATAATTAGCTGACATTACATGTTATAATCTATATAATTATTGCTATTATTATTACCAATAAATTATATCATCATTTACAAGTGAAAATGTAACAATTCTAGCCTTAGAGAGCAATGGTGCCAACTGCCCCTTTGCACCATCTGGTGGGGATTTCGAGAACGAGTGTCAAACGTGACTGGGTGATGCCGTGGCCCTGTGGCCATTTTGGTTGACTACCTACTGTTGCAGGGTTGTATGTTGCAGGAAGAATTGCAGAAAATGTATGGTACATTAGCAAAATCATAGCAATTACAAAACTTTATATTCAGTTCCTACCCATGTTCAACTGCAATATCCATGGGCATAGAGAGGGTCTGGATCAGAGGGTACGCACAAGAAAATGCAATGTTTATCCATCTTCTTCTTGTAATAACACCCTCTGGCAAGTTAGAATGAATGGAGTTTTGGTAGATGAAGTGAGTGCCATTGCTCTGTGAGGACATTAACAAATATCAATCTCAAGTCAGTTTACTAATCGTCACAAATATTTATAGATCATCAATAGTAGCACTGGTGAGAAAAAGATAATGAACCAAGCATTACCGATAGAGTGGTACCACAGACTTGGCCTTCATTGTCAAAATGAAACAGAACTCTGCCATCTTCAACCGTCGCTGTGCAGCTGGGATCGTTTAGGTGCAGGATCTCGGAAGGAAAATCGGCTTCAAAGAGCTGGCAACGGGATAGAGACATGGTCCCAGTGCTGCTGGCACAGACCTCCGTGGAATCTAAGCAGAAAGGAGATCCAGTGTCACTTTTTGTATCACTCATATTATCTTGGATTACCATCTGCAGTAGATTCAAATTATTTGCAGTGTAGTATTATCTACTACAGCTGTAACAGTTGTAACACCTACCAAAGGTTTCAGGATGAGGTCTTTGTCCTTCCATGCAATCACAGCCATAGGAATCTCTAAAATTGCAAATCTCATTGCTAGTGCAGCCTAAAGTCTCACAAACTACATGAAAAGAGAGTGAAAGTCAAAATATCATAGCAGATAAGGTAAACAAGTCAGTATGCACAGATCCTAGGCCATGGGATTAAAAGTGTGGTCACCCTGCTCCTGGATAGTATTGGAGAGAAACTCTGCAGGAACGAGTGCTAATTAAATATGCTTGAACCAGTTAATCAAGGTTACCTTTCAGTCAGTACACTATGAGTTATGTCAGTGACTGATGGAATTGGGGTTTCACTTAGAAGCCTATCACCTTCGAGTTCTACAAGACGAGCCAATGGCATGACAATGCCATGGGTCTGCGGAATTTACATAGCGCAACTCCGCCCCACCTCGTGGGTACATAAGGAGCTGTGCGTGCAATCTTGCATTCTGTTTCTGCTTCGGAGCCCTTCTGAGCTTCCCTCTGCAAGTAAGACGAGCGACTCTTCAGCGGTGTCGGGGTTACGGCGCGTTCCTGCTGCTGATCGGAGCAGTTATCTATCACAGAGTGTGCGTGTTCTCCCTGGACGCTTCGGCGCTGCTGCAGAGTTTTTCCCTCTTCTAAAAGAGCTACATGGGCACATCTTTTTCAAAATGTCTCGTCCGTGTTTTTCTGGGTGCGGTCGCGTCATTCATCCGGCTGACAGCCACGAGTGCTGTCTAGTGTGTTTGGGCTTTATTCACGCTGAGGCAGCGCTCGTGGATGAGTCATGTTTTCACTGCGGGAACATGATGATCGTGATGCTTAGATCGAGACTCAATGACCTCAGAACAGGTAGAGTCCCCTCTGTCATACCGCAATCTAGTTTCTCTTCGCAAGGATCTACTTTGGCTGATGGACAGGTTGATCTGAGGGTTGTGGTGTGGGACATCCCGACGAGTATTCCTCTGGCCACACCCCCTCTACATCGCAAGCTGGTGAGCTTCCAATAGAGATGGCTGGTCCCTCACATCAAGGACTCAGCGTTTCATTCGGGGCTCCAGTGGATGATATGATGTCGATCGCCTCATCAAAAGGCTGAGTCCTCTGGAGATGAAGGTTCCCAGTGTACCTTGGTATTGGTGTTGAGCCTAGCCCCTCGTTCATGCTAATCTCGAGCTTAGGTCAGAGCAGGACGCTGTAAAACAGCCGTTGTGGTGAGATTAGATTGGGACCCCATTCCGTCAGTCACTGATGTAACTCGTATTGTACTGACTGTCTCGGTTACATATGTACAGTGTTGGGAATAACGGCGTTACAGATAAACGGCGTTACTAACGGAATTATTTTTTTCAGTAACGAGTAATCAAACGAATTACTGTTCCTCCCGTTACAACGCCGTTAGCGTTACTGAGGGAAAAAATGCGGCGTTAGTCGCGTTACTATAATTGAGCTCACTGAAGCGCTTTTCATCCGAACAGGCTCTCTGTCAGTCGGACCTGCAATGTGTGTGTGTGTGTGTGTGTGTGTGTGTGTGTGCGCGTGCGCGCGCACCAGCCATGCGTGTTGGGGGTGGGTGCGGTGGTGCACATAACTGATGATGATTGGTGGGTGGGAGACAAGGTTGAAGTTGATAGGTTGAGTTCACACCTATTTTTTTTCACGGTCTATGGTTCACACACACACACACACACGCACGCACGCACACACACACACACACTCACACACACACACACACACACACATTCAGCGATAGTCCAACGACTTCAAAGGTAGCTTTCGCAAATTGGAAGTATAAGCGCTACTTTTCCCTCGTTGAGGTGAAAGGTAAGAATATTTAAGTAATGTGCAACTTATGCCCAGGAAGAAAGAGTCTCTCCACGCCGGTGGCAAGTGATTCTGAAGCTCCTCACATCATCATATGCCACAAAATTAGTGGCTAAAAACCCAGGTGATAACGTGAGCTCCACTACCACAGGAAAGTATAGTACTGATAATATTTACACAATATTTACACTATAGTAGGCCTACTGATAATATTTACAATAATGCATTGAATTTGATAGGTGTCTCTCACATTGTCCCACAGCAACATTACAATAGTGCACATTAATGTACAATGTTTTATAATAATAATTTATTCTATTTAGTGCCCAATTCATTCATTTAACATATCTAATATTGGGGGCATCCAAATTATTTGACATATTTGAACATTTGAAAGAAAAAAAAAGTAACGCAGTAATTACTTTCCCTGGTAATTAGTTACTTTTATAATGATGTAACTCAGTTACTAACTCAGTTACTATTTGTAAGAAGTAACTAGTAACTATAACTAATTACTTTTTTAAAGTAACGTGCCCAACACTGCATATGTAACCCTCGTTCCCTGAAGGAATGGAACGGAGACGTTATGTCCCCATGCCACAGCCGATGTACTGCTGGTACAGCCGGGGTGCTCAGCCTCGGCTCCTCAGCAGGTAAACAATGCGATATTGCATGCGCAGCTCCTTATATAACCACGAGGTGGGGCGGAGTTGCACCATGCAAATTCCGCAGACACATGGCATTGTCATGCCATTGGCTCGTTTTGTAGAACTCGAAGGATATTCTAAGCGAAACCCCCATTCCCAGTCTCTGTTCCCTTCCTTCAGGAAATGAGGGTTACATATGTAACCAAGACGTTTTCAGGATTATTAACAATTAACTTACAGCAAAGTGTTTTGGAGCAAGGTTGGAATCTCTATGGTCCCCCAGGAGCAGGGTTTGACACACATGATTAAGATGATAATGCTTATGAGTGACTTCCAGATGGTCAGGAAACCATTGCAACAATACATTCTTTTCCTATTAAAACTACCTCTCTAACAGGAAATACACATATGCAAATTTCAGAAAACTCCTGAAGATCTAAATTAGCTGGCTCAGTTGTGTTTGATTGATCACTCCTGACTTCAAATCTCATGTAATATTTTGGTTGCATTTTTTAGTTAATAAATAGGTAATAGGCCATGAAAAAAATTGTAATATCATGTAATATCGGGATAATGATTTATTAAATCACAGGCCCCTGAATCTTATCAAATCGTATTGTTGCATGTTTTGAAGTATCGTAACGCTGACTAATCAATGTCATATCATATTGTGATGAAACGTATGATTTACATGCCAAACTATGACCTGCACAAAAATCTAGGGCCTGGTGAATAAACGTTGCACAAGGACAAAAAAGTGAAATTTACACATTGTTCATTCCTCTGTTGATCAGTGCAATAAAGTTCTTAATTATTTAATTAACGGTTAACCTCAGGATTAACTGAGAGGCTAATATTAGCATAGATGCCATTCTTCTTATGATGTAACGAGTACACCAGGTGTTATGGGAAGTGTTCCCAGATCCGGCTGGCCTAATTTATGCAGCCTAACAGCCCAAATCATGTTACATGATTTGAATTATAGAAACTGATAATGTGTTATGTGTATGCAAGGTTAAAGAGATGTGTTTTTAGTCTGCTTCCCGAACAATGCTAGGAAGACTGTTCCAGATAGGTGCTAAATAGGAAAAGGATCAACCGCCTGCAGTTGATTTTGATATTGTAGGTATTATCAACTGACCAGAATTGAGATCACAATAGACGTGAATGGCTAAGCGTTAAGCGTTAAGAACTCGCTCAAATACTGGGGTTAAAAACTAAACCATTCAGTGCTTTGTAAGTAATTAGCAAGATTTTAAAACATATATAATGTTTAATAGGGAGCCAATGCAGTGTTGACAGAACCGGCCTAATATGGTCATACTTCCTGGTTCTAGTAAGAACTCGAGTTGCTGCGTTTTGGACCAGCTGGAGTTTATTTATTGAGCATGCAGGGCAACCACCCAGTAGAGCATTAAAATAATCTAGGCTTGAGGTCATGAACGAATTAACAAAATTGTCCGCATTTGTCATTGAGTTCAAATGTCATAATTTAGATATACTTTTAAGACGGAAGAATGTGGTTTTCAAATTAACAGGAAACGTGGCTTACAAATGAAGATTGGTATCATAGACCCAGGTTCCTCACTGACGACGAAGACTTGAGCAGCCATCAAGTGTTAGACAGTATTCTAGGTTGTGCAGAATTTTTCAGTCCAATAATTAGAATTAGAATTAAGTAGTAGGAAATTACTAGTCATTCAATTTTATATATCAGTTATACAATGCGTTCATTTTGTGAGTTGGTAAGTTTCGTTGGGGCACGCAGAAATATAGAGCGAAGTATCATCAGCGTTCAGCTAAAAGTATACTGCACAGCGTATGTGCACAGTTGAACGTGCAGCCTTGCAAAGAATACTTCTTTTGACTTGTACGCTTACACAGGCGTTCGATGCATGCGCAGTTTTTAGCAATCTCCCGCCACGAAATACTGCAAAAAAATTTTTATGTGCGTGTAACAAAGTAAGTGTGGTTACAAAAATCCGGCGGTGCGCGTTCAGTACGTGCATACTCTTCTGAAAGTATACTTTGGACTTAACAGTGAAAAGATAACGCCATGTTTCCAAATGATAACTCCCAAGGGTAGCAATCTACGGTTCAATAATAGCCAGCTTAAAAGTTTTCGGAACGTATCCTAATGACAAAGATGAATTAATGATTTGAAGAAGTAGATCTATGACCTCTGGAAGCATCTCTTTCAGTAGCTTAGTCGGTATAGGATCTAACATACATGTTGTTGATTTAGATGGTTTAACAAGTTTAGACCATTCTTCCTCTGCTTGTGTGCTCACCCAGAATTCTCCATGCCAACATTACACCGTTCTCACAGTTGCACTGACTTCCCATTCTTGCTAGAATTGATTCTCATTTTAACATAAAAAGCATTACATTGGATGGAACCAGTGTATCTTTGTGATCTCAATTGTCCATACACTACACTCTGCTAAAACTCTCTCTCTTCATCAGCTTGCATGTAAACTTAAGACCATGGAGGAAAGAGCCTTTTCAATAAACTCCAAACCTTGGAACATTTTTAAAAAGTTGATTAAGACATATTTAAGGTTGTTTTTAACTAGCTCTTTTTATCCTTGTTGCTTTTTTTCTTTTGTCTGTGCAATGTATTGGCTGTATTTATACCCTCTGTTCTCTCGGTTCAGTGTCTGGTATTGTTGTTGCATTATTGTGTGGTTTTTCCATTCCCTACTGTGTTTTACCTGTGCTTGAAAGCGTTTTCTTTTATTTTTCCTTTTAATAAATGAATTGCTGCGACTAGATCCTCTCGTCCTCTCTTTGTTCAAACACACCATGACAACATGCAATTTTTCCATACACATATTTACTATGACTCTGTCTTATCCCTAATGGATCCAACCTCTGCCTCAGCCTCTACTTTGAAAAAACTATGCTACTCTACAGATAAAAAGGGAAGGAAATTACCATACCATCATGAATATGAAAACCCCATTGACCATTAACATTGACATTGCTGTTGGATGACAATTCAGAAGCTCTCAGTAAGGAAATAGAAAATGAGTGTGCAGAGTCCACTGTGTCGTAGAGAGCCTGAATAAAAAAGACATGCACTGTAATTTGGCAGTTTGTAAACCATTTTTTTATTTTTTTAAATGCAAAAATACTGAGTCTTACTAGCCAATGTTGACTTGTTGCTGCAATGTTTCCATAGTTGAACAGGACAAAGGTGTGGTCAACATCGGACACTAAAACAACTTGAAAAGTAACCACCTTCAAAATACCAATAGACAGCATTCAGAACATGTCAAAAACAAATACACAGCACTGGACAATAAACATAGATAAAGTACTAACGGTTAAAGATTAGGTCTTACCCCTTCACCAGAGGAGTATGGCACACTGTCCCAGGTAGCCACAAAGGCTGATGTAGTAGTAAAAGCAAACAGAAGGTTTGGGAAGTATTGATTAACAGCTGCAGTGACTTGTGCCAGTACAGCACTTCGTGTATCCTCTCTATAGGAGATAGTTCCTCCACGTCTATTGTCAAGGCGAGTCCAAAGAGGAGCAATTATGTCTCTTCCAGAATTCAGAATGGGGATGTAGGAAGACAGTGGCTCGGTAAACGTTAGATGGCCATTGTTATTCACCTAAAAGTGAAGAAAAATATTTGTGTGTTTGTGTTTTAAAGAACATATATTTCCCTATACTTTAAAAAGTATTTGAAAGAATTTTGAAGAAACGGGGGGTGTGGTGTGTGTGTGGGGGGGGGGGATTACATAGATCTGATTGTATGTGCGTCCAAAGTATTGTAAAGGCTGCTGCAAATTAATGGCTGCAGAGCTTCCATCAACAGCAGGGGGGTTCACTATTTCTCCTCTCTCAAAAGGTAGGAAAAATGCTGGCACTAGGAAAAGTATAAGTGACAAGGAATTTAGTTCTGTTAAAGAAGCATAAGCTCACAAATGTTACCATTTGAACATTGGCTTACAGTTCGGTGAGCCATCAACATGGAAAGCCCAGCGACCATTCACATTGATATTGCTGCTGGATGAGAGTTCTGGGGCACTGGTTACTGGAATTGTGAAAGAATTGACAGAATCCGCTGTGTTGTAACCCGCCTGTAGAAATAGACAGAAATATTAAAAGCCTTAATCTTTTCTAAATAGAGCTTTCTTTTTCTAGTACAGAAAGTTTTGAAGTAAGGGGAAAATTGTAATTAATTTCTCCAATTTGTAAAATGCTGTAGGACCTGTACTCACCAACCAAGTTTGTCTTTGAGAAATATTGCCATAGTTGATCAGGATGAAAGAGCGATGAACACTGGAGACTAAAACCACTTGGAGAGTGGCAACCTTGGTATCACCAATAAACAGTATTCATAACTTTCAAAAGAAAACAAAATGCAGTAATTGATAATCATAGATAAGTTCTTACCCCTCCCCCATTAAAGTATGGCACGCTGTCCCATGTGGCGACAAAAGCTGAAGTGGCAGCAAAAGGTATGTTTGGGAAGTATTGTCTAACAGCTGCAGTGACTTGTGCCAGTACAGCACTGCTTGTATCCTCTCTATAGGAGATAGTTCCTCCACGTCTATTGTCAAGGTCAGTCCACAGAGTAGCAATGATGTCAACGTTAGGGTTCTGAATTGGAACGAAGTTAGACATTGCCCCTGAAAATGTAATGTAGCCATTGTTGTTCACCTAAAATCGAGAGAGAGAGAAAAAAAAGTTGACCATTTGACAAAATTAAATATGGAAAATATTGCACACTGCTAAATAAAATTAATCTATAAGATATCAATATCAATTACTGTATATGCTAAGAATGTTCATAATCATCATTGATGCATAAATAAATCTGCAACCAATGAAATAGTTGAATACTCACAAAGATCTGACTGTGTGTACGTCCAAAGTATTTGAAAGGCTGCTGCAAGGAAATAGCTGGAGAGCTTCCATCATCAACAACAGGGCTTAGTGTGTCTCCACTTCCAAAAGGCAGGAAATGAGCTGGCACTAAAAACAGTGTAAATTACATTACATTAATACACAGTAAAATCCCCAGAGTTAAATTAACACTGCTCAGAGAACATTTGGTCCCACTCTACAGAGTGTTAAAGTAACACTGAATCAGTGTTAAAGTTAATGAGATAATTGAGAGATTAATTAAGTGATGATTGGCCATTAGTGATGAACACCTGATGATAATGAGTAGAATCACTGAAGGAAAGAGAAAAAGAAAAACACAAGAACTACGACTGACTATAAAAAAGACATTAAATCTCTGAAGATCTCAGCAGAGGAGGATTAAACAACTCCACAAACAGCATTACCAGCTTCACACATTACTAACCAGACTGACTTTATTTCTGTCAGACGTCTCTTATTGAGAATTAACAGATTTTTTGTTTGATTCTGTTGTGAAAATTGTTAGTTTTTAATGTGACCATCATGGTGATCAGTGTTTTCTTTAGTTGGGCAGTTTGATGACGTTTTAACGTTAGTGTTTCTCTGGCTGCTGTAACTGAGTTTGTTATGGCAAGAAAAGCAAGAGTAAACACAATCAGATGCTGTCGGCTGCTCGATGTCGAGAATATGATCATTGTATAATGATTTAATTCATTGATGTTACGACTGAGTATGAGCAATATCCTATTAACTTTTTTTATTGTGATTTTAGAGAAGATCCAACACTGTTTTAATCAGAAAAGCTGAATAAGTTTTGAAATCGATTGTACACTAATCACTTCTAACTCCTGCGAGATGAACTCACACACAGACATCAAGAATCTGCCTATGAATCTCAACAATGGTGACATGCCACAATGCATTCTGGGATCCATAGATGAGTTTTGCGTGATGCACCCAGAATGCATTGTGGCATGTCACCATTGTTAAGATTCATAGGCTGATTCTTGATGTCTATGTGTGAGTAAAACTCGCAGGAGTTAGAAGTGCTTATTGTGTGATGTGTTAGTAAACCGCAGTACAAATTTTATGTAATAATGTTTTGATAATTGTTTAGTTTCTCTGATGATAACATTGCTGGATCTTCTGCCCTAGAATCACAAGACTCCTATAATCAATGACTTTCAGGGGATCATCAAAAAAGGCACTATATGATGATAACAACTGTATCATAAACAACAAGCGTCAAGATTTTCTTGCCATTTTCACCGTAACGAACAGTTACAGCAGCCAGAGAAAATCTTATGATAGCAAGTCAAGGGTCAAGAGACCAATTAAAGCAAACACTAATCACAATAATGGTAACTTCAAACAACTTTAATTTTCAATAAAACATCAACATCTAAACCTCAATAAGAGCTTCTGTAGTCGTCTGATAGAAATAAAGTCTGTCTGGTTAGTAATGTGTGAAGCTGGTAATGCTGTTTGTGGAGTTGTTTAATCCTCCTCTGCTGAGATCTTCAGAGATTGAATGTCTTTTTAATAGTCAGTCGTAGTTCTTGTGTTTTTCTTTTTCTCTTTCCTTCAGTGATTCTACTCATTATCATCAGGTGTTCACCACTAATGGTCAATTATCACTTAATTAATCTCTCAATTATCTCATTAACTTTAACACTGATTCAGTGTTACTTTAACACTCTGTAGAGTGGGACCATATGTTCTCTGAGCAGTGTTAATTTAACTCTGGGGATTTTACTGTGTAAGACTCTTTAAATAAACAAGTACAAATTAAATGTGCAAGTCCAAAATATAAATAAAAATTCAGTCCAAACAAATTCATTAAAACTCATGCAACTTCTGGTCATTCGATTTTCTACTAAAATGGAAACAAAACGAAAAAAAAAAAAAACTAAGAGATGTCTCTATTTTTGGTTTACGGGTAGTAATTTTTTTTTTTTTGCATATGTGGCATATGATAAAGGCCCCTTTAATCAACCCTCCCCAGTCTTCTGTACCACATGGTATATGCGGCAACAGAAAGGTCAATTAATTTCCAATTAGAAAGACATGGCAGGCGAGCCAAGCTTGTTCCCAGGAATCACGTATTATTCCCTGTGTAAAAAAATGTTTCACGGCTGATGCATATTATTTATGTCATGGTTGAGTGACTAAAGAAAAGCGCATGATGAAGAAGAATTACAATTGTTCAATATTCCACAAGGTAAATACAAACAGAGGTCCAACACAATGCATATACTGATGAGACCCGACCAAGACACTCAGGCTGAACTGAAGTTAAATCGAAAACAGAGTCTGGCGGCGTGACAGAACGCCCCCTCCCGGAAGGCACGTCCTCGAGATGAGACGAGGTGAGGAGGATGAGGAGATGGCGCAGGGATGGTGAAGGGGCAGGCGAAGGGTAGGCGAAACCGGCAGATGATACAGGAGGTGGTTTCTGGAGGAGGACGACTGACCAAGAGGAGGTGGAACTGAAGGGAGATGGTGGTGAGAGCCAGGAAAGAGCCTTGAGCAGGGAGCCTTGAGCAAATGGGCTTGCCATTTTTCCCTGTGTAAGTCTTGGAATAAACCTTATTCAGCGCGCGTTTCCAATTCCCCAGTGTTGGATTATGCCAACGTGCTGGGGACGCGTGAGGCTGGCTATGGGACGATGCCTCGGGTGGAGGATGTTCTCGCGAGCTATCTTTCTCCCGACGCTACGTCGTCCCTGAAAGCCCCGGTACTGCCCATTAAACCCTGTCGGGACACTTCATCTCTGGTAGGCAGAGCTTATATGGCGGCTGGGCGAGCTGGTTGTTCCCTGCACACGTTATCCATTCTGCAGGCCTACCAGGCTGACCTCCTTAGATATCTCAATGAGGGCGAGGGTCCCTCTCCGGAGGATGTGGTTGAGCTTCGTAAGGCTGCTGACTTGTCTCTCTGCATCACCAAGGAGACGGCCCATGCCATCGGCTGCTCCATGGCTTCTATGGTGACTGTGGAGAGACACTTATGGCTGAATTTGTCAGGGATGAAGGAGAAAACCTTTCTCCTGGATGCCCCAATTTTGCCTTCTGGTCTGTTCGGCGACAGATTTCAGGAGGCGAAAAAACAGTCAGCAACTTTCAAGCAATATATCCCTCGCCGCTGTAGATCAGGAAAGGCTGCCTCCAGTGGGCAGCCTCAGCAGTCCACCAGCTCCTCGCACCGGCAGGTGCAAAAGGAGAGTGTCACTTCTAGAGCTCCTCCTCTGCCATCACAGACGCTTCGGGCCACATCGGTTCCCCACAAGCGCACGTTGCACCAGCCACCTCTAGTAAGACCTGCGGCTGGGCAGCATCCGCGTCCGCACACCCACTTGACTATGAAATAGTTCAAGTCTTGGAGCGGGTCTGCCGAAAAGGGATCAGTCTGCTACTAGTAGCACCCCATTGGCAGACCTGAGTATGGTTCTCGGACATCATAGCTCTGCTGTCAGGTCCCTCTGAGGAGGGATCTGCTGTCCCAGGCGGGGAGCACAATATTCCACCCCCACTCGGAAAGATGGAAGCTGTGGGTCTGGCCCCTGAGGGGGCCCGGTACCTAGAAGCTGGCCTGGTCTCCAAGATCATTTCTCTGCGGGTCATAACCCGTCCATGCTCAAGGTGTACATGGCTGCCATTGTAGCTTTCCATGCGCCTGTGAGTGATGGGCCTCTGGGGAAGCACCATCTGGTTGTACAGTTCCTCTGTGGGGCTCAGAGGATGACACCTGCAACTTGCTCCAGAGTTTCGACCTTCAACGTGAGGGCTCATTCAACCAGGGGCATGGTCTCCTCGGTGGCCCTCCTTTCTGGAGTTCCGCTTCATGAGATCGGCGAGGCGGCTGGGTGGGCCACCCCGCACACCTTCATAAGGTTCTATAGCTTCAGGTACGCTGTTGCTAAGGGAGCATCCCCAAAGAGTCGTTAAACGTAGATATATGAGCGACCTGTTTGTGTGCGTGTGTATGTGTGTATGTGGTCTTTCTCTCCGGTACTGGCGCTTTGGAGAAACTGCTTGTGTGTGACTGCTGCCCTTGACGATTTAGTGTGAGTAGATGTGGCCTTTTATCCATAGGAGTTGAATCTAATAGGAGACATGTCAGTATAATTTGACCATCAACGTGTTGTTCTAGGATTATTCACGTGCTGATTACCTGTTGATCTAAAAACGCTGTGTGCGTGCAACTCTGCGTTTGGCTTTGGCTAACTAATGATCACTTGTGTGTATATTCTGATGCTTTCGACAATTCAATGTGAGTAGATGTGTCCTTTTAATCCATAGGAGTAGAATCTAATAGTAGACATGTTAGTATAAAATGTACACCAACGTGTTGTTCTAGGATTATTCCGTGCAGATGACCTGTTGATATGAATGCGCTGTGCGCATGCAACACTGCATTGGCTTCAGCTACCTAATGATTACTCGTGCATGTATACACTGCTGAGTTGAGAGTAACAGCGTTCACGGATGTTCGTACAGAATCGACTGTGTTACAACCCACTTCTGCCTTTCAGTGAAACTGTCACATCTCAGTCAACAAAGTGAACCATAGCGTACTGTTAGGAGGTACGTGAGTATTTTATGAGTTTGTAAGTGTGGAATGTTGTTTTTTTTTTTTTTTTATGGTTTTAATTACAGGTCTTAAATCCTCCCTTTCGGTTCAGCAGCAACCATTTTCTTTTCCCAATAATATTTGAGGTTTATTTGATCAGTTTGTGTTTTGTTTTTTTGGGTGTTTTTTTGGTATTCATTTTGTTGTAAAGTCTTGCTGTTTTATTTACTGGTGTAGGCCTACCACTGTGTGGGAGATCTTATTTTCACATTTGGCTTGCGTTTCATGTATGGTTTGGATATTTTTGGTTTCATCTGATTTGGATTGGTTTGTTTTCTCCCATGTGGTTTGTTATCCAGTTTGATTTACTTTATTCTGAGTGTAATATTTATTATTGTTTTCTTTCATATAATATAATTTAATGGACAACCCAAGTTTACTTTATTTGAGCACTAGATTTCTTATTGGTTTCTCTGTGTGATATTCATTTCATAATTCAATCCTAATTTGTCGTTGTTACAGTACAGAAGGGTCGGAGACAAGACATACAGGTTAGTGAAGCTTTTTAAACAATCCAGAATGTGAATACGGAAGTGCAGGTGAGTGGTGTAGAAGTTATTTGGAGTTTGGTGATGATATCCTGAATGACACAGTCTTTATACTTGCAGGTGTACACGACGAGGGAACACAATGGAGACTTGGAGGTAACAAGGAATGAACGCAAATATCGTTGGGTTGTCCTCTAAGTCAGCATAGAGGTAAATACCTTATACAAACAAGACCGGACAGTGACTGTGTGTGTGAGTGTCTTTTGTACTGTGGGTGATTGCCGTGTTGATGGGATGCAGGTGTGCGTGATTAGTACTCAGAGGAAGGCCTGCGCTGTGATTGTGTAACGTGGGACCCTGGCGTGTCTGTGACATTGGTGAGCAGTGTTTGTTTTGTTCCTCTTTTTTAGTGTTTTTATGTTATCTATTTTTTTTAGTTTGGAGTCGTTGAATTGCTGTGTTGTGTATTTGGTTCGTTTTCATTTTTGCTGTGTTGGTTTGTTTTAATTTATTTTTGTTTATTGAGAACATTTGCTGTCAACCAGGCTATTGCAATAATATCTGTGGAGAAGGATTGTATTTGTAATATTAATCAAATTAACCTTTTATACTCTGGCTTCTAGTTCATTTATTTGAACTACCTGTGTTTAAAAATATCATTGATAGGGTCCTCTATCCCGTAAAGGTGGGGGTGGCGTAGTCAATTTGGTCAACATTCCTAACCGCCATATAGTTGAGGTCACACAAGCTTTGAGAGATCGTTTAACTTGATCTAAACCAGGTTGGATTTATCTGGATTTGTCAACTTTAAACCTACTCTGAAACCGAGTTTGTTCAGCTAGCTTCATGCAACAGGCCTCTGACGCTGTTCACTCAGAAAATAATTTTAACTGTACATTGGGTTCTGTGTTTTATGTTTAAATACAGCATGCTAAAGTGACACAAATGTTTTGTAATTTCACCTCTGAGTATCTTGTTCAAAACAATAATATAACTCGTGGGCTTACAGTTTGGTGAGCCATCAACATGGAAAGACCAGCGACCGATATTACTGCCTGAAGAGAGTTCGGCGACACTGGATGTTGAAATTGTGAAAGAATTGATAGAGTCCACAGTGTAATAGCCAGCCTGTAGGAGTAAACAAAATATTGTATTCTCTGATTCCCATTTAGAATAAAAGAGAAAAGAAAGAAACCATTCTTTCTGCATTCGAAACCAATTCATTAATTCATCCATCCATCGATTCTCTAAATTACTTATACCATATAGGGTCAGGGAAATGCTTTAGCTTATCCCAGTGTCGCCATGGGCAGATCTGTCACAGGGCTAACACATACACACTCTCGCTCACACCTCTGGGGAATTTAGATCGTCAATTTATCTCCATGGCTTTGGATTGTGGGGGAAAACAAAGCACCTAGAGGAACCCAACAAACATTGCAAGAACATGCAAACTCCCCTTACCTGCCAAGGTTGTCCTATTCCTGCAACGTCTCCATAATAGATCAGGATGAATGAGCGATGAACATTGTAGGCTAAAACCACTTGGAAAGAGGCCACCTTCAAAACACCAATAGACAGCATTCAAACCTTCCAAACAAACCAGACGGACCATTCATTGAAAACCAAAGATTACTATAGGCCTTACCCCTCCGCCATTAGAGTATGGCACGCTGTCCCATGTAGCGACAAAAGCTGAAGTAGCAGCAAAAGGTATGTTTGGGAAGTATTGCCTAACAGCTGCAGTGACTTGTGCCAGTACAGCACTGCTTGTATCCTCTCTGTAGGAGATAGTTCCTCCACGTCTATTGTCAAGGCGAGTCCAAAGAGGAGCAATGATGTCTCTTCCGGAATCCAGGGAGGGGTTGTAGGCAGACAGTGGCTCTGTAAACGTTAGATGGCCATTGTTGTTCACCTAAAACTCAAGAAAAATATTGTTTTGTGTGTGTGTTTTAAAGGACATATATTTTATGTATTGAAGTATTTAAGTATTTTTATAGAGAACTTTGTAGAATTTCAAAGGGGGGGTGGGGGTTATGCTTACATAGATCTGATTGTATGTGTGTCCAAAGTATTGTAAAGGCTGCCGCAAGTTAATGGTTGCAGAGCTTCCATCCACAGCAGGGGGGTTCACCATTTCTCCATTCCCAAAAGGTAGGAAAATTGTTGGCACTAGGATAAGTGACAAGGTATTTAGTTCTGCTAAAGAAGCATAAGCTAACAAATGTTACCATTTGAACATTGGCTTACAGTTCGGTGCGCCATCAACATGGAAAGTCCAGCGACCATTCACATTGATATTGCTGCTGGATGAGAGTTCTGGGGCACTGGTTACTGGAATTGTGAAAGAATTGACAGAGTCCGCCGTGTAATAACCAGCCTGTAAGTGTCATGGAACACAAGGAAACACAAAGACGGCAGGCAGAGATGAGGATCCAAAAGCAGGGGAATTTAATAAAAGAACAATCAAAAACAGGAACAAAATAACACTGATCAAAAACAAAGACAATATGGGGAACTGCAGACAGCAGCATACTCAACAACCACTACATTAAACAACGACCGACAGAGAATAACTGAAGCACTGGGGTATATATACACAAGGGAACAAGGCTAACAAGATGTGGTGAATGGGAAACACCTGGGAAAACTAATCAACATGAAAAACTACAAGAACTACACAACTCCACAGGAAACAGGACACAGAAAAGAACACAGACAATGCACAGATAAACATAAAAGTCCCACAAAGTGCCAGACACAGAACAGATGTGACAGTAGAAGTAAACATATTTTTTAAAAGCCTTAATCTTTTCTAAATAGAGCTTTCTTGTTCTAGTACAGAAAGTATTGAAGTAAGAGCAAAATTGTAAATAATTTCTCTAATTTGTAAAATGCTTTAGGACCTGTACTCACCAACCAAGTTTGTCTTGGAGAAATATTGCCATAGTTGAACAGGATGAAAGAACGATGAACACTGGAGACTAAAACCACTTGGAAAGTGGCAAACTAGAAATCACCAATAAACAGTATTCATAACCTTCTAAAGAAAACAAAATGCAGTAATTGATAATCATAGATTAGATCTTACCCCTCCCCCATTAAAGTATGGCACGCTGTCCCATGTAGCGACAAAAGCTGAAGTAGCAGCAAAAGGTATGTTTGGGAAGTATTGTCTAACAGCTGCAGTGACTTGTGCCAGTACAGCACTGCTTGTATCCTCTCTATAGGAGATAGTTCCTCCGTATCTATTGTCAAGGTCAGTCCACAGAGTAGCAATGATGTCAACGTTAGGGTTCTGAATTGGAACGAAGTTAGACATTGCCCCTGAAAATGTAATGTAGCCATTGTTGTTCACCTAAAATCGAGAGAGAGAGAGAGAGAGAGAGAGAGAGAGAGAGAGAGAGAGAGAGAGAGAGAGAGAGAGAGAGAGAGAGAGAGAGAGAGAGAGAGAGAGAGAGAGAGAGAGAGAGAGAGAGAGAGAGAGAGAGAGAAAATAAGTTGACCATTTGATCAAATTAAATATGGAAAATATTGCACACAGCTAAATCGAACTAATCTATAAGAAATATATCAATATCAATTACTGTATATTCTATGAGTTTTCTTTAATCATCATTGATGCATACATAAATCTGCAACCAATTAAATAGTTCAATACTCACAAAGATCTGACTGTGTGTACGTCCAAAGTATTTGAAAGGCTGCTGCAAGGAAATAGCTGGAGAGCTTCCATCATCAACAACAGGGCTTAGTGTGTCTCCACTTCCAAAAGGCAGGAAATGAGCTGGCACTAAAAACAGTGCAAATTACATTACATTATTAAGACTCTTTATAGTACAAATTAAATGTGCAAGTCAAAAGTCAAAATTTAAATTCAGTCCAATCAAATTCATAAAATTTTCTACTTAAACGGAAAAAAACCCCAAACCATTTCTAATTTCATTATTAAACTGAAAAATGAGAATTAAATTAGTTTATGCTTCAATATTTATTTGCATATGTGTGTAGTGGGATAAACGGTGCCTTGAGTTTTTTTTATATATTTTTTTATTGAAAACTTGTATATGTGTTATCCAATCACATACTGTGGGTATATAAACGGGGACTTTAAGGCATTGTGCGTGTGTCAGAACACCGTTTGTGTGTCACTGCCCGTGGACCGCCCTTTCCGTTTTGCCCGCCTTCCGCTTCAGGGCTTCTTAGTAATATTGAGATGTGTGGCTTGACGTCACTCGCTAAATATTTCGTTTATAGCGTCCTTTTGTACAATTGTTTGTGGGTTGTTGGTGGCTGCCTTGTTCAACATTCTCCCACTGTATTCCTGTGCCTTATTGGCTTGACGTCGGTTTGTGCACGATTGGACTCGCAACTATAGCGACATGAAGGTATGTGTAATGGCCACTATTCACGCACATCAATTTATGTGTTAAGTAAATGTACGCTTTAATTCGCTTTAGGAGGAATAGTTGGGACCCGTTTTAAGGTTTGAACCTCATTGGAGGTAGTGTTTTCTTTTCTTTTGTGTTACTATGTTTTGTTACGCCTTTTCAGCTCATCTAGGTTAAACAGTATTATTTATATTGTTTATTTTGAAAACTGCTTGGATTAATTTTGTCTTTTGTTGCAGGAGCCGAGGCTTCAGGGCAGGCTGCTAGTAGGCCCTCGTGTGCGGTGGTGGGACTTTGTCAGAGTGCAATGCGTTTTGTGTCTGACCCAATGTGTGCATGTGGTGTGATGAGACCTATGCACAAGGTGGTAAGATTTTGATATAAGAGCTTGGTGCTCACTAAACTAGCTCACCTGCCATTGGTAAGCCTCGGTCTCCTTTGCTCGGTTCCAGTCTCTTCTATGTGTGTCCATTTTAATCTGGCCCTATAGTATTTTAATGTTTTTATGATCACTGCTGAATATTGTATAAATTCACTTTTGTATTTTTTTGGTATCCACGTCTCAGGCCCTCTTCTTTTCGAAACACGAACCTGTGTCATTTTGGGTATGTGATTAACTCATAAGTACTAATATTTCCCTGGTCATCAGGGTGGCGTAGTCAGCTTCTAGAGTGTCCCCTTTCGCTAGGAGCCCCCTGACTGCCACATGTGGGTGGCCCTGAAACGCCCCTTTAGTCAACCCTCCCCAGTCTTCTGTAACACATGGTACATGCGGCAAGCTCAATTAATTTCCAATTGAAAAGACGCGGCAGGCGACCCAAGCTTGTTCAAAGGAATCTTTTTTTACCAAAAAAATGTTTCACGGCTGATTTATATTATTTATGTCACGGTTGAGTGGCTGAAGAGAAGCGTAAGATGAAGAATAACAGCATGTTAATAATCCACAAGGTAAATACAAACAGAGGTAGCGGTCCAACACAACGCATATACTGATGAGACCCAACCAAGACACTCAAGCTGAACTAGTTTAATAATGAGACGCACACACCTAAACACGATGACAGATTCAAATGAATCACTATGACAAAAAACAAGGCAGGGAGAAACGGTGCAAACGAAAACAAACATAGACAGAAGGCGTGTCCTCCACCGTAGAGAGGAGGTGAGGAGCATGAGGAGATGGCGCAGGGATAGTGAAGGCGCAGGCGAAGGGTAGGCGAAACCGGTAGAGGATACAGGAGGTGATTCCGGAGGAGGACGGCTGACCGGGAGGAGGTGGAACTGAAGGCTGATAGTGGTGAGAGCCAGGGAGGAGCCTTGAGCAGGGGCATGGATGGTTCCCAGTCCACAGCCAGAACTGCGCTCTATGGCCGGTCGACGGCCGGAGGCGATGACGATGGAGTGAGAGCCCACCGCATAGCTTAAGGTCCGAGGTTGAGGGAGAGACGACGACCTCCCTCGATGACGGTGTGGGTCCAGAGGGCATAGGGCGAGTTGAGACGAGTGAGGGTGGTGGCGGAGCCTGAGGGATGGTTGAGCGAACCATAGTTGAAGGGGTGGAGGGCCGAAGCGCAGCAGACGGCCTAAGAGCGCAGGTGTGGCACAGGTCTGACCCAGGTGGAGCCAACTAACCGAGGGAGACCGGCGAGGCCGAATGGCTGATGGTCCACGCTGGAATCGAGGGTGGAAGGAGCGTAGACAAGGTAGTCTGAGAGACGGGTTGAGAAGGAGCGACGTCCACTGAGGCTGCAGGCGGAGTTGCGGGCTCCTCTTTCCCAGGCGGAGATGGCTCCCAGCTGGCACGAGATGGATCCGCGCCACTGAGAGGTATGATGGATCCAGAGTGACTGGTGGGAGACAGTGACGAGTGGGTAATTGGAATGGCTGAAGGCTGAGGATGAGGCTGGAGAGTGAACCAGAGTCCAATGATACGGGCTAAGCCCTCTAAGATGGTTTGATGATGTGGTGGTGGGAGAGGGAGGCAGGGTGGGACTGACGGGACCGAAGGTTTAAAAATGGTGCTTCCAGTGTTTCGCTCTCAGTGGCAGGAGGGTGGGCGGGGCTCTCCTCCTCGCCCCCCGATTCCATGAAAGCTCCCTCGATGGTGGGTGATGCAGCCGGCAAGCGCACCTGGTCAGACTCGTGCATCTCAGGCTCTGTGACTATGTTGGGCACACACATCCTCGACAGCACAGGCTTGTGGCGGAGAAGGGCTCGAAGTCTGCGGTGGGCTCAAACTGCTTGGTTCCGACTGGAGGGTACTGGGTGGGCACTGAGTCTGGAGTGGGGCTGGTGACGTCCTCCACAGTGAAGGCAGATCCACAGGAAACCAGCACCCACTCCACAAATGCGGCAAAGTTCCCTCCTTAAGACAGAGCAGCTTGACGTCAGGGAAGTCCATAATAACCAAAAAACAAAATACAGACTGAAGACGATAGAGCCCTGTGTCCGACAGCTCATCAAAATTATCAGCCCGAGTCCGACTGGAGCCCGTGTTTTTTTTTTATCCTCCCTATTACACATTAGTTGCAGCCATTAAAATAGTTCAGTTTTGTTTTTAATGTAAAAGTAGTTATATTTCGTTTTGTTTCTTTATTAAGTTCATTTAGAAAATGTTTGAAGCATTTTTTTGTTTGTTAAATTAAAGTTTTTGTTCTTTAAAGTGACGACCAAGCGGCCAGCGGCCGACAGTGAGTTAACCCAACGCTTTAGCCTCTGAAATCAAAACTTGTCAAAGTAGTAAGGCTATATTTTGTTTTGTTTCTTTATTAAGTTAATTTAGAAAAATGTTTGAAGCATTTTTTTGTTTGTTAAATTAAAGTTTTTGCTTTTTAAAGTGATGACCAAGCGGCCAACCGACAGTGAGTTAACCCAAGGCTTTAGCCTCTGAAATCAACACTTGACTTGTCTTGCTTATAAAATCCATATAAAACACTTAAAGCATCGTTTAAACGTTTAGCCTACTATCACCACCATCACAGTAAAAGGCTTTTTTGACAAGATGAGGCAGGCAGATCGCAATGACACGCGCAAACGAAACGGGCTAGACAATCTAAACAAATAAAAATAAAACATGCTGGTTGTCTTACCTTACACCTTTCCGCGAAATGAATATAAATCCAATCTTCAATTCTATATGCACATTTAATGGAGTTCATGTCAACAAAAGCAACCGATATGAGCATTTTATTCATCAGCTCATTTCAACATCAAAGACCGCATTATGAGAACGAGCGACCTAAACACTGGTAAGAGCCTTTAGTCTCATTAGTTTTAATGAAGATGGTTGTGTTTTTGAGCATCTAAGACTCAGCTTATTTTCAGTTTCACTTGTGGCAGTTTGCGTGTTGGCTTGCTTTATGCATGTTGCATAGCGCCGTCCTCTAAACACTGTGCGAGCCGGTCTTGACAGTTGCGGACTCGCAATATCATGGTCTCATGTTGTTTCCACCAGCGCAGCACATCTCATTGTTTCTTTTAATTATTGAATGTCTAAAATATAAAATGAAGGAGAAGCCTAAAAAGGCCAGAAGCCCGGCCCGTGTTTGGGATATGACGGGAAAATTGGCCCGAAGCCCGGCCCTAGGGGCGTAAAAAAGTCAGGGCCCGTCAGGCTCGGGCAGAAATGCAGGGCTCTAGAAGACGATCAGTTTTCTCACTTTTTGGGTTGGGTCTTCTGTCACGGTTGAGAGGTGATATCAAACACACAACGAAGAATATGAAGAATAACAATCTTTTATTAATAATAATAATAATAATAATAATAATAATAATAATAATAATCATAACCAATACAGCAGCATTTTTCTTTTATGTGATCTAAAAAAGGAGGAAAATAGGCCTATACCTAATACCTGATTGTTGATTTTAATCGTTTTATTCTCAAAAGGCCTATTTAAAGTCCCCCTGTAGTCAATCATTTTATCCCTTAAAACTAATTTTTGATCATCAAAATTACATATTTAAACTTTTTTCCTGTGAATAATTTTTTTATTCATGCCTTAAAATACCTTAACTCTACATCCTTGCTTTTATTTAGTATGTGGATCCATGAATATGCAAATGATCCCCACCTCCACTCGCTCACACCACCTCAGAGACCAACTAGCTCAACTTTACTGTAGTAAACGCTGCACAACGGCATCGCTTTTTACTATGTCAGACACATAAAAAAAAAAATTTCAAACTTAATTAAATTTAACCCCTTATTTTGAGTTTTGGGAAACATGTAGTATTATTTTGTCATTACCTTGAGCCTCAGTTATTTCACCTGGTGGAGTGAGAACAGAACAGAGTTATTTTCAGAGTTGTAATACAACTAAATATATATCTTAAGCTTTCATATAAATTATATAGTAGATGTTGTTTTATGGTTGACAAAATTTAACAAATGAACATCTAAATCTGATGTGTATTTAAAAACTTTAAAAAGTATTTCATCATTCATCAATGAGATTTTAAATATTTTCATATTTAATATCTGACTGCCTCACTGGCAAAAAGAAACAGCAGTGCTACAACATATAATGGGACAGATTTCCCCATCGCTTAGTTGGTCTGTCACACTGTATTCTGTAAAAGAAAAATATTTATATTAATATAATAGTAATAATTATATATATATATATTGTTTGCATGTACAACATGGTGTATTTGTTGCTTATGGGTAAAGCTGGGTTCACACTGTATGATTTTGGCCATGATTTGGCTGTCTAAGAAAAATTTTGTAAATCCTAAAAGATTTATATGATCAAAGGCCAAATTCTGAAGTAGGCCTATTTGATCGCTAGTTTGACATGACGAGTAATGACCATTGCGAGCAAAAAATTTTGTACAATTTTTAACATTTTACCCTTATCAGTCCAACGAGTGAATGAAAACATGTGAGTGAATTCAGACACTGAGTGTCACGAACCCCTGCTGTTCACAAAAAGTACTGAAGGCAAGAGAAACAAGACCTACAACTGACTTATAGCCATAGCCTTAGATGAAATCAACTGAAGATAAAAAAAAATGGGCCTGGTTTCACAGACAGGGCTTAGATTAAGCCACGATTAGGCCTTAATTAGGGCATCTAAGTAGCTTTTATAAACGTTCCCTAGAAAGAAAAAAAATACATTAAGGGTGTGTATCTTGAGACAAAACAAAACATATTTTAAGATATGTCAGTGCAAGTTGCTTTCATTAAAACAGCTCAAACATTTTAGTCTGGGACTAGACTTAATTCTTTTATGTGATACCGGGGAAATAAATCTCTCAATCTCAGCAGAGGATGATTTAATAACTCCACAAACAGCATTACCAGCTTCACTTAATACTAACCTTTTGTCTTCAAAAGTTCTTATTCTCCCGGTTTCACAGACAAGGCTTAAGATAGTCCCAGACTAAAATGCATGTTTGAGCTGTTTTAACTCAAACCATTGTTTTGTCTCAAATGACATACAATTTAATGTCTTATATGTAATCAACTGAAGACAAAATAAGGCTGTGGCTGGAAGACAGTTGTAATTCCTCAACACGGAAGGAAATGACCGCAACTGCAAAACCATCGGACGGGACCATCAAGACTTTCTCCTGCGGCCGTATATCTGGACTGCAAGTAATGTACTAAGAAATATAAGTCACTGAGTAGTTAGCAAAACTGTAAACTGTTAAGTTTATCAAAGACGGTTCTTCCCAAAGTTTCGACTCGTTGCATAACTTCATCCATCTGTTCTGACCCTTTTCCCTCCAACCACTTTAACCTTACCTCATGTCATGTATGTATTGTGTCTGTATGTTTAATGTTAGTTTTAGTCTTGTTCCGTGATTTAGTTATTAAAGTTTGTGCACAATATATGTTTGGTCCTGACTTCCTGCCTGCAAACAAATTGTCCCTTAAATGATCGATCTTGCTATGCCTTCTAAGCGCTTACGTAAATTCAAATAAATAATAATTTTTCTGTAGCCATGAAAAATATCCTTTTCTTAGAATGAATTAATAAATAATACTGAACGTTCCTAGGAGGAACTGATTGATTGATTGTAATGTTAATGTAGCTACATCAAGTTAATCTATCTAACTTATTCAAATATTTATAACTAATCATAATGAATAATCATAATGAGTTATGAATAATTATTAATATTTCCCCTCAGAGCTAATTCGCTACAGTAGGAGTCGCCGGCGTACGCCGTGGGCCGGAGCCTGCTGCCGTCCATCATAATGAATAATCATAATGAGCTATGAATAATTATTAATATTTCCCCTCAGAGCTAATTGGGGAGGAGTAGGGAGCGCGGGACTCGCTGCCGACTGCCCTCAACAGGAGGAGCCACTGCCGGCCGCCAGAGGGCGGAGGAGGATCGAGCCGTCCACCGAACGTCCAGTGCCATCGCATGGCACCACGAGGAAGAACCTCTCAGTAGGCTGAGGACCAAGCGGCAGTGTGTCAGGGAAACGGACCAAGTTTTTTTTTTCCTCTCTCCACTCTCTAGTCCTGACGCCGTCTGTGTCTCCGAACCCGGGGATTAGGCCCCGGCCTGCCTGGGTATGTGGCGAGGTTGACGAGCAAGAGACGTCGGAGGAGCAAGCGAGATCGGTGTGCGTGATTGAGAATGAGCGTCACCTGCGAGGCACACCGGTCTCGAGTCCTCTCATGAGGGAGCACAGAGGCATATAAGGACGAGCGACACTAGTGAAGGACGAGAGAGGATCTGGGGCCTCATTTATAAAACTTTGTGTAAGATTTGCGCCAGAAGTGGCGTACGGATGAAACATAGGACGTGCGTACGCACAGAAATATTCAGATTTATAAAACCGTGTGCACGCACATCCTACGCAGTTTTCCCTTAATTAATCACAATCAATTCTAAATGTAGCGCAGCTTTTGCGGCTTCATGTCACGCCCATAGTTGCCCATAAATAGTCCGTGAAACGCCCACAAGTTAATATTTATCGATTGCGAAATCATGGCAAATACAGAGAGGAAATAAAAAAAACGTAACTTTACTCAATGTGAAGTAGAAGTTATCGTTGGCGAGGTGGAAAAGAGGAGAAAAATATTTTTTGGAGGGCACAGTGTGGGCATTACTAATGCCAAAAAGGCACTTGAGTGGCAAAAGGTTGCAGACGCCGTAAATGCTGTAGCCTCACAACCTCGGGCCGTGGCCGAAAAAAAAAAGAAATGATCAGACATCAAAGTCGAGGCAAAAAAGCGTCTAGTGCTCCATCACCAGAGTGTGTCTGCCACGGGTGGGGGAAAGGGACACCGGAGCTGAGCCCTCTTGATGAGGGACTGCCGGCAATTATTGGGGAATCCCTATTAATCCCTATTATCTACGTGGAAATGGGAAATAGTTCAGTGCAAATGTAATTTCTTGCAGCTTTCTGAATGGTTGAGACATACGTCATGTTATTTTATCGAAAATATAACAAACTAAAGGCATTTGCATGAATACCATGATTCCGTAGCTGATGAAGAAATTTTTACTATGAAAACAACTTTCCCCAGTGGACAATTAATACATCTATTTATCTATTTATTTATCTATATATCTCCCTACTTATCTATCTATCTGTCTATCTAATTGCATCTATATCTGCTCCGCCAGATGGACACATTGACGAGAATATCAGTTTGGTACATTATTTCGTTCTGTTTACCATATTATTTATGAGGATGAATTGCATAACATGCCAATATTGTTGCAGAACATATTTCACTTTTTTTTTTTTTTTGCATTTCTGTTGTAATTTTCGTTTGATTTTGTTTGTTTAACACTGCAGATCGATCAAACGGGTGTTTGTGTAGGCTGTTAATTGTAATACTTGCTTTGTGAAGTCTTCATGTTATTTATGAGAGGCAGTATTGCCATTTCTTTTACACAACGGTCTGCAGTTTCACACACTTTCACGTGTTTCTTCCATCTGCCGACGGTGTCGCCATTTCTCATTTCACCCGTTTTTGTGCGTACGCCTGGGTCAGAGCTTGCGTGAAGGACCGCACATTTTCCCGTCAAGTTTGCTTTTTATAAATACCAATTATTGCGTAGAGAGTGGCGTACGCCTTCTTTTGTGCGTACGCAACGTTTATAAATGAGGCCCCAGGCCTGGATTTTACGTTCTGTTGTGTTTACATTTGGGTATGCGTGTGTGCGGCAGTCGTCCGTGAGGCGTGTTTGTTATTTGATTACAGTTGTAGAACATTCGCCGGTTCCCGCCTCCTTCTTCCCTGAACAGACAAACTTTACAACAACTTGGAATTTACTTTGGAAGTTAATTCTTCCAAATTACATTTCCTAGATATGTAGGTAAAGAAAAATGAGGGCAAGTTGATTACGACTTTGTTTACAAAAGAAACGGTGCTTGAAATGGTGCAACACTGCTTGCTACCAGCTTCCACCCAACTGTTTCAAAAAAGGGGATGCACAAAAGTCAGTTTTATAGACCAAGGAGGATTTGCTATTCTGATCTAGATTTTATTGAAAAATCTAGAAGAATGAAATAGAGATTTTTAGATAGGGGTTATCCATCTGAATGGATTGGTGATGCGTTCAATACATCTTTTCAAAAGATCTTTTTAAAGTTATTAAAAAAGAAAAAACAACAACATTCCTTTAGGCTCCTTTTATTACAAATAATTAATCCAAGTCTTATTTGATAAGATCTATTTTTTTTTAAATACTGTTATTTGTTGTCTTCTGATCCGCAATTGAGTGCTATTTTTCAGCATGCTCTGTTGATTGTGTACAAACGGGCTAGGAGTTTAAAAGATCACTTAGCACATGTTCATTTTCGAGTGAGACTTGGAGCCCGTCTCAGAGATTACTCAATACAGAAGGGTAATTATCGATGTGGTAATTGTGCTCAGTGCAATAATACATTTAAAACATATTTTTTTCTGTCATCCAAGAACTGGTAAAAAAGAAAGAATCGATTCTGTGATCACGTTTGGGTTATGTTGGAAAAACGTCACATTTAAAACAAAGAATTACTGAGCATAAGAGTTCTATTAGAAGAAAAGATGTTAACTATCCGGTTGCGGCACATTTTTTTTGCATTGAATCACGATGTGTCCTCCTTACGTTTTTGTGGGGTTGAAAAAGTGAGTGTGCCACCTAGAGGAGGCGATATTGAATTGTTCTTATAGAGACGTGAGTTGTTTTGGATTTTTACCCTTCAGACTTTATCACCTATTGAAGGTTTTATTGTAGCCTATGTGTATAAGGGGTTAAATGTCCAGGATCTTTTTTCTCTAGCTTTCGGATCAATGTCATTTTTATTAATTTGTGTTTTCAGTTTATGTATTTTATTATATTGTATTCTCTTGTCAGTTTATGTAGATTGTCCAAAGTGGTAGACTGTTCTAGAGTAGCTGTTTTAAATTTGCTTTAGAAATAAAAGTGCCTTGCCTTACCTAAGGGTATGAATGAAGAAGCATTATTTAATGTGAAGTTATAATATTTTTTTGTGTGTCATTATGTACAATTGTTGATGTAACTATATATAATGTTGTGGTGCTAATGATGTATTCAGTCATTGAGCAAGATTGTAAATCAATGGTTCTCCGCAGTGATTGGTCATGTTATCATTTTAAATGTGATCGAGTTTGATCTATGATTTGTATATGCCTGATGAAGGTCATGAGACAGAGATAGATAGGTTCTTTCGCACCTATATTATTACCTGCAGGTGTGCGATAGTAATGGTGTCAATTCATATGTTCAGGAATAGAAAATGAATTGAAACAGCTTGAATATCCGATTTATACATGTGGGTGGGAATCAAGTGCCCCTTTCTGCTGATTGGTCAACCAAAGGTAAAACCGTGCTGTCATCAGTTGTTCCTCAGTTCTGCGCAACAGAACTGTCATTCTGACTGCCTGACTATCGGTGCGAAACAGAGATATTAAAATAAATACCACTGTAATGTCTCGGTTACGTATGGCAACCCTCGTTCCCTGAAGGAGGGAACGGAGACGGTCCGTCGGATGTCACCGACGAATTGGGATCACTTCTGGGAGCCCCTATCAGCTTCGAGATATAGAGCAGTTCAAAGGGAGCAGTGTGGTTAGCACCAGAGATAAGTCCCAAGAAGGTATAGAGTGAGGGCGAGGCGGATTTAATCTCCTCGCCCCTCTCAGGAACCTAACGATCAGATCGTGCTTCCCTAAGGACTTACCATCAACCATGTTGTGATTTGCGGCGATAGCGGCAACATACACTTTGAGAGTGGAGGGACAGCCTTCGCTCCAACCCTTCTTACAGGAAGGAAAGCACAGAACTGATTGAACATCTTCGGGGGTCTTCTCGTCGGGAAGAACACCATTCGACAAACAGGTTCCACTTCAACGCATAAAGGCGCCTCGTAGAGGGAACTCTAGCGGAAGTGATGGTGTCTACCACAGCCTGTGGTAGGTCACCTAGAACCTCCGCGTCCCGTCCAGGGACCAGAAATGGAGTAGGGTGCCCCGTCTCTGAGTCAGGAGTAGGGTTGGGTACCGAAACCCGGTGCCAATATGGCACCAGTACCTATATAACCGGTATGTACCGGACCGAATCAGAACGCAGATTTCGGTGCCTCATTTCGGTGCCACTTAAATTCAAACGTGCTTTCGCACTTTGGCTGGCGCCGAGCCAGAGACAGCGCTCGGCGCTCATCACACATCACAACTACTCAGTGTTTTCAACCACATCATGTTTATTTTAGGTTCCATACATTTAAATGCTCATTGTCTATGGAAGCGACAAAAACAATCCTTTCAGACAGTTATAACTTGACTACGCGTTTTATTCATATCAGATACACATTAATAGTAACTGTATAGTTTACTCTATTCTTCTCCCAGTTCACCGGTCACTTACTTTCATGTATTTCGTGAGACGTGAATTAATTTACATGATGTAAATCCGACAGATCCGATTCTCTGAGGCGCAAACTAACATGGCGCCGCCCATCGCGCAGTATAGATCAACTAACACACATTCGGAAAATCAGAATATCAGATAGTTCATGACATAGTTAGCAAGTTTGTGAATATTTTGAATAAAAAAGAAATAAACCCGATACAGCTTAGCTGTCATACAGCGCTATTGTGGCAGCTGTGTGTCATGTGAGAAGCACGACGCGTCGCCATGGAAACCAGAAAGGCGTTGCGTTCTAAAATATTTAGCCAGAGAATATGGTCATATTTCTGCAAAATAAAGCTGAATCTTGAAGCTGGTTTGTAGCATACCAAGAATACAGACTACTGCTGTTATTAGTGTAACTGTTATTTAGAGTTAAATTAGTTGTAGTTGGGTTAGGTGGCTTTGGTTTTACTGTGAATTTGTTAAGTAAATTGTGTTTTGTATTTATTTATATTTATATATTTAAGTATACTAGGCATGTGCCGGTATCAAATTTTTATGTTGCGATTAATTGCTGAAGCTTTTATCACGGTATGCGGTATTATCACGGTATTGAAATTTGTTGTAAAAAAAGTGTTATCATACTATAACAGGTTTAATAACTTTCTTATAACAAAAATAATCAAACTTTTAAATACAATAAAGCAATACACACAAATGTATAAAGTAAACAAATATTTAAAACAGATTAAAGTGCAAAAGAATGATAAAGAACAATAGGTAACCCTTTACAATAAAGTCTCACTAATTAATGCATTAACATCAACAAAGAGCGAATAACTACATTTTTACAGTTATTATTCTTTGATAATGTTAGTTAAAAAAGCAACTGTTAGTGTTAGCTCAGGTCCATTAAATAATACAGTTACAACTTTTGATATTAATAATGTGTTATTAAATGCTGAAATTTACATTTAACTAAGATTAATACATGTTTTAGAAGTATTTTTCATTGTCAGTTTGTTAATGAATGAACTAATGTTAAATAATGGAGCCTTATTGTAAAGTGTGTGACTGAATAACAATCAGAACACATTCAAACAATATCTAGGGCATGTAATTTAGTCCAGGTTAAAATATAAAATGTTTAAGTTTGAAAATGAAAAGCCTTAAGTCTTAAAGTATCAAGTTGGTCTTGTGATGAGCACCGTGGCGAATACAGAAAACTTTTTGTTTACGAGGGTTACCGGGGAAACGGCTGCATTTCTGCTGTTCCGTCAGCGCCCTCTGCTGTCAGAGAGTGAATGTGCACTTCAGCGCGTCTCCTTCACGCGTTCCGCCATGTGCTCTGTTCATGCACGTTGGGTTTTGTTTACATCAGTGCGAGTTCCTCTTTGACGTATTGTTCATTTTAAACGGTTGATGGGTAAAGTATTCTTAAAATGCATTCTAAAAATCTGAATAATTTGTAAGATATAATTATTCACGGTATTTTGAAGTGCCCATGGTAACAATATTGTGCATGTTCATGATTGCGGTATATCGTATTACCGTTTACCGGCACATGTCTAAAGTATACTTTAAACTTGTAATAAAGTTTTACTTTTAAATAATAATGAAAAACAAAATCAATAAAAAGCCATTCTTTAATCTCATCCACCTCGTTTTGTGGCTCTTTTTTCGTATCGGTTCAGGCACAGTTTAGGCACCGGTACCGTTTTAAAAGTATCGGTTTGGCATCGGTATCGAAAAAAATCCAAACGATACCCAACCCTACTCAGGAGGTCCTTCCTCAGAGAAATGGGCCAAGGAGGTGCTGTCGCGAGGAGCACTAGTTCCGGGAACCAGGTCCGGTTGGGCCAGTACGGAGCGACCAACAGGACCTGTCACACGCGTCACACGCGTCACATTTTCTCACAATTCTTTAAGTTCATCTATAACGTTATTTAACATTATTTAACTTTCTTATGCGGATACTTGACAAAACGGATTCTGGTGCGCTGTCTGTGCTCATGATACTATCGCGCGTCTTGCACTGCCGTGTGTGTGTCAGGACATTCACAGAAAGCACATTCTCTTTTGTTTTTGTCATATAAATAATTAATTGTCTAATTAAAAAAGGTAATATACTATAAATGTTCAAAATGAGTTGTATCATAGGGTACAATGGGGCTAAAGGCACACCCTAAGAAAAAGTTAATAATTGTTAAAAAAAAATCTCTTCAGCAAAGTTTGTAATATTTTCTGATAAATAAAAGATTTCATCATTGTTCAAAAATAGGCTATTAAAATATGTTAATATAAAAATATATTTTAAAAATACAGAAACTTTTTTTTTTCAAAGTAAAGATTCTGAAAGCATTGAATGTGATCCCATAATAATTTATAAAGCTTTACAGTAGTGACAAATAAATATATTTTTATTATACGATATGATTATTATCAAATTTTTAAATATGATGGTTTCATTATAAATGTGATGATTATCTCTAAGGTGGACATCCAACTTAATACATGATATTTACTATCTGAATGTAACCATGTCATGTCAACAAATGGAAAAGTCAGTGGGCTGTTTATTATCATGTTAGTTGTGCCTTTTACCACAAATACCATACTTTTACATTTACTTTGAACAAACCTGACAATCAGGTTTAAAAGGTTTCAATTAAAAAGACTCTTATCCCAAAATATATTCAATAATTTTAGCAATTCTCATTTTCTACATAAATCTGCAACATTTTAAAAAACATTGAATATCAAATTAGCGCAGAATCAACTTTTTGGAAGAGTAATTACAAAAACATAAATTGAATTAGCACTAAAGCCAAACAATTGTATTTACAATGATTGTAAAAGGTTGATTATGATTGTAAAAGGTTTGTTATTCAGTCTCTACATTAAGATGATACTCAATTCCCTTATAGTGCCCCTTTTTTGGTTTGGTTTGGTCTGATGCAATGTCTGTGCACGGCCCTGACTATACACTCTAAATTCAGCTAAATAAAATAGGCGGTGTGCCAAAGAAGTAGACTAATAATGGGTAATGTGGGAGCAGATGCAAGGTACATTCATATTTCTGAAATAAACACCTATAATAGTCTATTTCTCTGGCATGCGTAGTTAGCCATATGGATGTCTACAAAGAAAGCTTTGGCACAGAATGTTTTTTTGTCAAGCCATTCGTTAGTCTGGTTGTTTGATGAGAAAGAGATGAAATGTAGTTGTAAAGAACATTTTAAGAATCCGTACAACTGAAGCAGAGGAGAACTATTATTCTGTTGCGCAGAACTGAAGAACAACTGATGGCGGCACGGTTTGACATTTGGTTGACCAATCAGCGAAAAGGGGCACTTTATTCCCACCCACATGCACCGTTTTCTCTTTCAGCATTAAGTAATAATAATACAAAAAAATGAATGAATTTTAACGCGTCTAGCTGTACATTAATGAAAACTGAGATCCTACAGTGTGACACGGCTTACAGCGGGATCATGTTCATACAGTCTGAAAAAAGCAACAGTTATAAAAGGACTATTAAAAATCACACAGGGTGCACCCAGCTTTAGCAAAACTGCTAAACCAAAAATAAAAATAATAAAGAAAATCTTATCTTACTCTTACCAAAATGTGATGTTTCTGAAGAATAGCTAATGAGGAACTTCTCGCCTGCCGTTCTTGGAACACATGCTTTCAACTTAATGTTTCTGTATTTATAACTCTACTGGGTGTGGTTTTGATATTTTGCACACACACAAACACACACACACACACAAACAAACACACGCACAAACAGGAAAGACAGAAGACTTTTTTTTTACACTCAACCATTGTACTAGATACAACATATAAACTCATTGTGAAGCCCCTACTTTATGATTGAGAAACAATAAACACGTGTTCATACCTGCATCTCTCGCTCAATCTCTCTCTCTCTCTCTCTCTCTCTCTCTCTCTCTCTCTCTCTCTCTCTCTCTCTTAATTTTATACTACACATCTGGAAATTGTGTGTCCCTAACCTGAGGATAAATATCTTTATACTACAGGTGCTGGTCATATAATTAGAATATCATCAAAAAGATGATTTATTTCACTAATTCCATTCAAAAAGTGAAACTTGTATATTATATTTATTCATTACACACAGACTGATATATTTCAAATGTTTATTCCTTTTAATTTTGATGATTATTACTGACAACTAAGGAAAATCCCAAATTCAGTATCAAATAATACTTTCAGATCATACACACAGCCAGTCAATATTACAAACACTACAGATCATTAATTAGACAGTACATCAAAAAAAATAAAGAACACAGAATCCAAAGCATGCAGTTACAGAGAAAAGTATATTGTAACTAAGTAAACAAATTTTGCAATTACATAAAAAGTATAGTAATCACAACTTACAGTAAGGTGAATAAATTGCTTACTGTATGATCTGCAAGCATAGTATTATACTGAATATTACTGAATGGCTGTATATTCAGCACTTGCATATACTGTAAGAATACAGTAGTCCAATTTCAAAAGCCAAAAAGGTTTACATTTTTGTTTAATTGCTAACAGGCATTGTTCACATTCAGTGAAACTAAACTGTGACTAAGTTTTCAGTGCTTTCACAAAAGAGGCATTCAATAACGTCTCGGTTACGTATGTAACCCTCGTTCCCTGAAGGAGGGAACGGAGACGCCATGTCGGAGTGCCGACGAATAGGAATCTCGCTCGCGAGAGCCAATCTACTTCGAGTGTAACTAAACGAGCCAATGCACATTGGCATGCAATGATTGCACCAGGTGCTCATGCCACGCCGTGCGGGTATAAATGAGACACAGGTGATTGCATCAAATCAGCCTTTTGCTGAGGAGCCGGGTAGGTAGATAGGCACCCCAGCAGGGTACTAAGGACATGGCGACGGGACGTGGCGTCTCCGTTCCCTCCTTCAGGGAAAGAGGGTTACATACGTAACTGAGACGTTCCCATTCAGTCGGTCACTCTCGACGCCACGTCGGAGTACCGACGAATAGGAATCCCTACCAAAGCGCCATGGCTTCTGCCCCCATCCAGTGCCCTGTGTGAGCCACCTGAGCTCTCTTACCTGATGAGACGGGGCTCACACCGGGAAGTCCATCACTGCTGTTCCGCATGACCCGCTCAGTGATTATTGGATAACACTGGGAAAGCGTGCCCTAGAGAAGGGAACGCTGCGGAGCCCACATCGTACCCCGAAGGAGTTATGTGGAGTACAATGCTGAGCCGTAGCCCGCAAGGAAAAGGGGGCTCAGTCCCACTGCAGGGAAGGCTCTCCCAAGAGAAAGACACGGGCTTCCCGTAGGAGCGACCGTGGAAGAAAATATGGGATCCCCGCAGGGTCACTCATATGGCCCAAGCCCAATACCGGTTCTCAAGGATTCAGCGGCAAGGGGCCTGATGCCAGACGTTCCGCCACATCCGGCACCGAGGGCGGTGGAGGACTCACAGAGTTTGCTTCTGGAGAATATAAGCGCCGTAGCGCAGCAAGCCGACAAGAGCCGGGCCTCTCAGTGCTTCTACCCGTTTGAGGTGAGAACACAGGAGGAGACCGGCTCTACACGTAGGCTATAGAATCTAGCGAACGTGTCCGCCCAGGCCGCAGCTCTACAGATGTCTGACAGCGAGGCGCCACGTGCCAGCACCCAGGAGGATGCAACACTTCTAGTAGAGTGTGCTCGCACCCTGAGCGGACAGGGCACACCTTGTGCTTGGTAAGCCAAGGTGATGGCATCCACTATCCAGTGGGCCATCCTCTGCTTGGAGACAGCCTTTCCCTTCTGCTGGCCTCTGTGACAGACAAAGAGCTGATCTGAGGTTCTGAAGCTTTGAGTTCTATCCACGTAAACCCGCAGAGCGCGGACGGGACAGAGCAAAGCTAGGGCTGGGTCTGCCTCTTCCGGGGGCAGCGCTTGCAGGTTCACCACCTGGTCCCTGAAGGGAGTGGTAGGAACCTTGGGCACATAGCCAGGCCGGGGTCTCAACACCACGTGGGTATCACCCGGCCCGAACTCTAGGCACGATTCGTCGACCGAAAATGCCTGCAGGTCCCCTACCCTCTTGATGGAGGCCAATGCAGCCAACAGCAAACTCTTCATTGACAGAATCTTTAGCTCTGCTGACTGCAAAGGCTCAAATGGGGCATTCTGAAGTGCTCGAAGCACCAGAGCAAGATCCCAAGAGGGTATGGAGGGGGGGCGAGGAGGATTTAACCGTCTCACCCCCCTAAGGAACCTGACGACCAGGTCGTGCTTCCCAACCGTCTTACCTTCTACATGGTCGTGATAGGCGGATATTGCAGCAACATAAACCTTGAGGGTGGAGGGCGACAGCCTACGCTCCAACCCCTGTTGCAGGAAGGAAAGCACAGACGCGATCGAACATCTTCGGGGGTCTTCTCAGCGAGAAGAACACCACTCGACGAACAGGTTCCACTTCAAGACGTAAGCCTGTCTTGTAGACGGCGCTCTTGCCGAAGTGATGGTGTTAACTACCTCATGGGGTAAGTCACCTAGAACCTCCGCGTCCCGTCCAGGGGCCAGACATGAAGCTTCCACAGGTCTGGACGCGGGTGCCAAAGGGTGCCCCGTCTCTGAGTCAGAAGGTCCTTCCTCAGAGGAATCGGCCAAGGAGGGGCTGTCGCGAGGAGCATAAGTTCTGGAAAGCAGGTCCGGTTGGGCCAGTATGGCGCCACCAGCAGGACCTGCTCCTCGTCCTCCCTGACCTTGCACAGAGTCTGTGCAAGTAGGCTCACTGGGGGAAACGCATATTTGCGCAGCCCCTGGGGCCAGCTGTGCGCCAGGGCATCCGTGCCGAGTGTACCCTCGGTCAGCGAATAGAACCACTGGCAGTGGGACGTTTCTGGGGAGGCAAACAGGTCGACCTGTGCCACCCCGAACTGTCTCCAAATCAGCTGAACCACCTGGGGGTGGAGTCGCCACTCGCCTTGGAGCGCAGCTCGTGAAAGCTCGTCGGCCACACGGTTGTGCACACCAGGGACATGAATGGCCCGAAGCGACCTCAGACACTTCTGACTCCAGAGGAGGAGATGGCGGGCGAGTTGCGACATGCGACGGGAGCGCAGACCACCTTGTCGGTTGATATACGCAACGGTCGCAGTGTTGTCCGTGCGGACCAGTACATCTTTGCCCCGTAACCGCGCTTTGAGGTGGCTCAGAGCAAGATGCACTGCTAGCAACTCGAGGCAATTGATATGCCTGATATGGACTGGGGAGCTCTAGCCAGGCTCGCAGAGACCGTGCAAGCGGGACCATAGGGACCACCGGCGTACCCACCGTGGGGCAGCGAGGTGGAATGCAGGTACCGGGCTGGGGCGGCTGTCTCGTGGTGGCGGCCCGCAGCGAGGTGAGAGTGTGCTGTGCAACACCTACCTGATTCCACAGGTGGGCAGGAAGAACGTGAGGAGGTCATCTACTGCTGCCCGCTGGCGAAGGGGGAGGATGAGTGTGTTCCGGCGTTTGACCGGCCACAACTCTCCGAGCCCCCTGAGGACCCAGAGATGGAGGAAACTGCTCTTTTATTGAAAATTTGGGTACTGGGGCTGAGCCCAGCGGCGGAACAGAAACAAAACGGAACACAAGATTCTCCTCCCGGCCCTCCTCCGGGGGATGGAGCGGTGCGGTGACCGTCTCCAGAAGAGCAGTCCTCCCCATCTCCGGGTCGCCCGTCTCAGGGCCGCTTGCCCTTGCCCCTGCCTGTGCCACCTCTCTTGGCAGGAGCCTGGACGGGCTGGGCGGCCTGCTTGCGCCCGGCTCCACGACATCGCTTGGGTGGAGGCTGCTGCTGCGACGCGGGAGCGGAGGCAGACGCAGGCGGCCGCCCTCGCCGTCGAGCAGACTGAGGTGCTGCCGGCGGCAGGGTGGAGACAGCAGCTGACCGCCGTGGCAGGATGTGACTGATGGCCTCAGTCTGCTTCTGTGCGGCCGAGAACTGCTGGGCGAAGTTCTGGACCGCGTCGCCGAAGAGGCCGGTCAGGGAGACGGGGGAGTTAAGGAACCTGATCTTGTCGGTCTCCCTCATGTCTGCCAGACACAGCCAGAGATGGCGTTCCTGGACCACCATAGTGGACATCGCACGACCCACGGCCCGCGCCGTAACCTTCGTCGCACGAAGCGTGAGGTCCGTTGCGGTTCTCAGTTCTTGGAGAACTACGGGATCGTGACCACCCTCGTGCAGATTCTTCAGTGCCTGGGCCTGATGAACCTGCAACAACGCCATAGCGTGTAAGGCGGAGCCTGCCTCTCCACAAGCCTGGTAGGCCTTTCCGATCAGATCGGACGAGTACCTACAGGCTCGGGAGGGGAGACACGGGTTCCCCCTGGATGTGGAGTTAGGGCACAGTTGCATAGCAACGGCCCGTTCCACGGGAGGAACCTGCGTGTAACCCTTTGCAGGTCCGCCATCGAGGGTGGTGAGGGAGGAGGATCCACTGGGCCGGTTTCGGGCAGTAAAAGGTGCCGTCCATGACCTAGTGAGCTCCTCGTGCACCTCCGGGAAGAAAGGAACCGGGGTGGGGCGCTGAGAACCAGCACGGGCCACCCCGAGAAACCAATCATCCAACCTTGAAGGTTCGGGACACGGTGGAGGGTTCCACACGAGCCCGATCTTCTCGGCGGCCCGGGAAAGCATGGCCATCATCTCTGGATCCGTATTGGGCACAGCGGATCTTCCCGAAGGAGCCCCCTGCGCCGACACGTCATCTCCAGAGAAGTCTGACCCTCCCTCCGATGCAGCGATGGACATCTGATCATCAGGGGGAGCCCCGAAGGATACGGATGGTGCACATCTCGAGGACGGCCCACCACGTTCCAACGGCAGCTCTACTGGCTGCGGAGTGCGTGAGGGATGAGGGTTCCCCGGGGGTTGGTTCCCTGGGGGAAGCGCGCTCACCGTAACCCTCAAATCACCCGCGCTACTGCCTGAAGTAACCCTCTGTGGAGGGTTAGATCGAGGCAGAGGCACGGGGACTCCACCCCTTGCGAGATGGATTCTAGACCGCAACTCCGAGATGGTCATGTTCCCGCAGTGAGAACATGAGTCATCCACCAGCGCTGCATCAGCGTGCTGAACGCCCAAACACGAGATACAGCACTGGTGACCATCCCTTAGTGACAGGTAACCACAGCATCCAGAAACACACAGATAGAATGTCATCTTGAAAAATACGCAAGCTCTATCTGTGTTTGCTCTTTCAGAAGGACGCTCTCCTTGGTGCTGAAGCACGCAGGGGGCGGGGTCGCGGCGACACAGTCAGGGGGTGGGTGCAGCCTGACGTGCGCGCTCTCTCACACGAAGGCGCTTTCTTACCAGCCGTAAGAACGGCTTTTCAGCGCTCTCCACCTAGCGCACCGAACCAGCTGTGAGAACAGCCTTTGTGATTGCTCTAAACAAACAACACAGAGAGATGATCAGAAAACCACGCGACCGCTGCTGTGCCGTCACACCAACACCGACTGAAGAGATCGCTTCCGAAAGGCGGCTTCCGTCTTCAGTCAGGACTGCGAAGTAGTGAGTGATATCTGGCGTTACCATCTACCACCCGGCTCCGAAGCAAAAGGTTGATTTGATGCAATCACCTGTGTCTCATTTATACCCGCACGGCGTGGCATGAGCACCTGGTGCAATCATTGCATGCCAATGTGCATTGGCTCGTTTAGTTACACTCGAAGTAGATTGGCTCTCGCGAGCGAGATTCCTATTCGTCGGTACTCCGACGTGGCGTCGAGAGTGACCGACTGAATGGGAACTACATTTTTCAAAATCCATGAACACTTTTGTTATTCTTACTGTGCCATATGTAAAACTATATATTTGTGTAGCATATTTTTCGAATGCTAACACTGCTTTCAGATACATTGGTGGGGAAAGAAGAGTGGCAGAGAGAGGAAGGACTAGAACCCTCACAGTACTGTAAATCCATCCATCTATCCATTCCATACATTTTCCAAAGCGCTTGTCCTAGGGGTCATGAGGATGCTGGAGTCTTTCTCGGGTCGTAGGCAAGAAAACACCCTGGACAGATGACCAGTCCATCCACAGAGATGACACACACATTCATATTCACACTCACACCTACACACAAACGTACAATCTCCAATTCATCATGTCCTGACATGGATTGTGGGAAACCAATGTCAACACAGAGAGAACATACAAACTCTACACAGAAAGGCCTCCTGCACAGCTGGGACTCCAATACTGCAAATACAGGATTATACTAGACATGCTGTTGATGTTTTTGTTTGTTTGTTTTTTTTGTAATTATTATTGCTTCAGGAATTTTTTTTTGCTGTTGTTTGCTGCTTTTTTTATTTATTTACATTTTTTTTACTTACAGTTGCTAACAAGCGTTTACCAAAACTTAAATGAACTGTATGTAAGAAATGTATTTCAATTAATCATAAAATGGCCCTGATATGTCACTAGACATTAGGCAATCATGTTAATTTCAAATACTTATATCACTGACAACGGTTGTCCGGCCAAGATATTGTCATTTTAAAAGTGAAGTTGCAGCCCTCAACTGATGTTGATGTTGACATGTTGTGTTTTGGCCTGAAGCGCCACCCTCCACCTGTCTACCAATCACGAAGTCAGTAGTGTGTCTGCATTCGGGTTGCCAGCTCTGCTCTAGTTACCACAGCTGCAGCTACAAACTTTTTGGATAAACAATGTCTAACTTTACGATACCTAAACGACCTTGTTATGAATCAGAAAAACGTAACAGTGTCCGAAATAAAACAAGGATTTGTATAGGAGATGCCTTTGAAAGAATTGCTAACATTAGTAATGCATTATCAGAGCCCGTTTCTCTGTCATTATGCTGGGACGCTGAGGAAAACAACATTAGCACGCCTATTATGGCAATGTGAAAACGTATTTGAGACAGTAGCCTAACGTTACCTCTGTAAAAATTATTCCTCATTCGTTCTTCGCATATATAGTGGACAAAACATGCTGCAAGTTGACCTGTATGACCATTGCTAATGTTATTTAGCTTTGCTGTAATTTTACTATAATATACTATAGTATTTTTTCATGTGGGAATGTACTGTCACATCCGAGCGTTCATATTTACGATTATATTTGGCTAATCGCCATTAGTACATTTTTGCGATTCATAATTACTTCACAAAACATCGCTCTTGAAGCATAAACATAATTAACAGAAAGAAAAAAAACCTACTGTGTACGACTCGTCACTTGCCATTGAAAGCTCCTTGTAGCAGCCTGCGTTCCTGCTGGATCCTGCAGCCTATCTGGCAACCTCGAGTCAGGGGGAGGGGGAGAGGGGATACACCGCTCTACAGTCATTTGAAAGTGATTGCAGTACCAGTTTTGGCCACAGTCCTACATACAGCTCCTTTAAAGTACTTTTTTCTAAACTTTTAACACAGCAACACACTTACATCACACAATTGGCCAAATAGTTGTTTTTCTGGCCAAAACCACATTTTGTTAAATAAATACAAACTCTACATTTCAAAATGCTAAAAACCTTTTTCTACAAATTTCTAAATATACTACAAAAACAATGCAAACCCGATTCAAAATTGAATCATTCTGATTACACACTAGCACTAGTTTTTTATTTTTTATTTTTATCCAACGTGAACATACACGGATTAAGCATACCATTATGACCTTAATTTTGTGTTGGTCCCCCTTTTGCTGCCAAAACAGCCCTGACCCGTCGAGGCATGGACTCCACTAGACCCCTGAAGGTGTGCTGTGGTATCTGGCACCAAGCTGTTAGCAGCAGATCCTTTAAGTCCTGTAAGTTGTGATGTGGGGCCTCCATGGATCGGACTTGTTTGTTCAGCACATCCCACAGATGCTCGATTGGATTGAGATCTGGGGAATTTGGAGGCCAAGTCAACACCTCAAACTCGTTGTTGTGCTCCTCAAACCATTCCTGAACCATTTTTGCATTGTGATAGGAGCATTATCTGCTGAAAGAGCCACCAGGGAATACCGTTTCCATGAAAGGGTGTACAGGTGGTACGTGTCAAAGTAGCATCCCCATACGTAGCCCCATACGCAACAAACTGAGATGCACTGTGTATTCTGACACCTTTCTATCAGAACCAGCATTAACTTCTTGAGCAATTTGAGCTCCAGTATCTCGTCTGTTTGATCGGACCACACGGGCCAGCCTTCGCTCTCCACGTGCATCAATGAGCCTCGGCCGCCCATGACCCTGTCGCCGGTTCTCCACTTTTCCTTCCTTGGAGCACTTTTGATAGAGACTGACCACTGCAGACCGGGATCACCCCACAAGAGCTGCAGTTTTGGAGATGCTCTGACCCAGTCGTCTAGCCATCACAATTTGGCCCTTGTCAAACTCACTCAAATCCTTACGCTTGCCCATTTTTCCTGCTTCTAACACATCAACTTTGAGGACTAAATATTTACTTGCTGCCTATTATATCCAACCCACTAACAGGTGCCGTGATGAAGAGATAATCAGTGTTATTCACTTCACCTGTCATAATGTTATGCCTGATCGGTGTATAGTCAATCATAGTGCAATGACAGTGGATGGCATTATGAAAACTGCATTACTTGTCATGTTTTAGCTCTACCAGACCAGAAAGACTCGGGAGGCCAGATGAAGTACAATGAAGTAACAAATTCATTAACAGACCAGCAAGTATTATATTTAGAGTTTCTTTGCGTAGGCCCCGTCCGTAGCTCACGTCTCGGGGGTAACGGACTCTGCATTTCCTGCCTGGAGATGAAGGCAGGGGCGCAGCCGACCCCCTGGTGGTGGGGAGGGTGGAGGTAAATGTTGGCATCAGCATCTGTGAACTCAAACATTTGTGAGCGACCATCTTTTATACTCTGAGAATTAGGACATGATTGGTTAGGTCTGAATATAATAAGTGATGTAACATAGAGACAGAGCGTATTTAGGCCACGCCCACACCGGGGGGGGGAACAATCCAACGCTCTCCATTGACTTTGCATTGCGTGAGGCTGCATCCTTGTCATTTCGGACTTATAAAAAAAAACAGAACAATGTCTAAAAGCTGATATGTGACAAAGTGTACAGCAAACAAGCTAAACAACAAGTTTTTATAAGCTGCCGACCCCAAAAAACGAGAGTTTAAGGAGACAAAAGTGGATAAAGGCAGTAAAACGTGACACTTCAGCTGAAGAATGGGTCAATTTTGGGATCCTGACACTCAGTATGTCTCAGTATGCCTATGTGTGCAGTAAATATGTTGTCACTGTTAAGTCAAATATCCAAATGTCAGTTTTATATATGATATTTCCTGTCTCTGATGACGTTCCCCTCTAGTGTGTGTACTTCTCAGTGTAATATAACGTGTCTCAATGGCCTGAATCCACTTTTTTGTCCTTAAACGCTCGTTTTTTGGGTCAATAGCTTATAAAAACGTCTGGGTTTTTGGTTGTGGGTTTTGTTTAGCTTGTTTGCTGTTCACTTTGTCACATATCCGCTTTTAGACATTGTTCTGTTTTTTGTTATAAATCCGAAATGACAAGGATGCCGCTTCACGCAATGCAAAGTCAATGGAGAGCGTTTGATTGTTTCCCCCCCGGTGGGCGTGGTCTTCAGATTATGACGCGTGTCGCTCTGTCTCTATTGAATCTTCCTGGCAGAACTTTACACTAGAGCTTTAATTTCTACCTGCAGACAATATGAAATCCATTGTTTTTATAATTCAGCTTCCAGTTACTGTAAGCCATTCGACGATTCAATGGTTGAGTGTTGAATGTGTGCAATCTTGGCAACATACTATCTAAAAGTAAATAAGGCATTATTTTATAGAATGTACAGTAGAAATCAAATAGAAAGTAACAGAATTGCTCAGGGTCAGAATTGCTCCGCCGCAGGTCAAATGGGTCCCCTATGTCCCTGACTGTGTAGGCTACATTTCTAATAGTACATCTCTTTAGTTAGTGCCCTACACTAAATAAAACGTTTTACGTGAAGCTTTTATTGAAATGAAATCATGAAATTGCTGCCATTGATCAACAGCAAATCCAACATTGGTTGGAACAGATCCTTTGGTTACTATGGAAGCTTTTTTCCGCCACAGAATAAAAAATAAGTATAAAAGGTAATTGTGACTTTTTTTCCTCGAAATTGTGAGATATAAACTAGGGATTGTGAGATAAAAAGTCACAATTACCTTTTTTATTTTCTATTCCATGGCAGAAATAGCTAAGCTTTCATAAGATCCACATACAGTATGTAAGGGGGAAAACATAAAGATAACTTTTCTCCTCTCCTCTTTTCTCCTGATCTGACTACTCCTTTCCTCCATCTATTCCTCTCCCTCACCCAAACATTATTTTATTCTCTCTCTGTTCCTCTGTGTTGTTCTGCATCCACACTGAACAAAACCAATTCAAAGAGTCCCTATTTTACTATAGCCCCGTTTCCACCGAAACAATTACCCGGAACAATTTGTCCCAGGAACTTTTTTCCCCTCAGACCTGCTGCTGTCTGCATTTCCTTCGAGGTCTAAAGTACCATGAAAATTAGTCCGATGACGTAGGACTGCGCGTGGCTTTCCAGAGCCCACTGGATTTCAAACAACTCTTACTGCACGCACCGCAACAGAATTGAAATAACAGGTTGAAATAAAATGCTGAGTGAGCTCAACCAATCAGCATATTCATCGCTCCAAGTTCCTGAACTTTGAAAAAGTACTACCTCAAGAGTAGGGCCGTTTTGAGGGGACATTTTTTACGCGGAACGTCATTTTGACCCCGGTTCCTGCGGTTGAAACACGCAGAGTATCACCCCAAAGTCCATAGTTCCTGGGGAAAGTTTCTGCGGTGGAAATGCAGCTGTTGTCCAAGTAATGGAAAGATCTTCAACACCTGACTATGCCTCTGACTGAGATTGGATATTTCTCAATATTTCAGTGATCTGTTACCTAAAAATGCTTCCGTTGTTTCAATATTTTATTGTATTTTTGAGCTGCTGATGTTGCCGAAGTAGAGGCTTTATACTATATTTAAGGTTTGGAACATTAGATTCTGGTTTGGCCATATTTACAAACAGCTTGCACCAGCGCAAACCCTCTTTTGGCGTTAAAACTATTGTCAGGATTTACTAAAGACACACAGTGAGAAATTAGCGCTGAAAAGGCGTGGACACAGTTATCTTTGCGGCTGACCTTATTTCATATGCATTTGTAGGAGTTTCCCCTTCAGATTTATGGGAGGAGAGTGTAACAATGTTTGTGAATGGGCAAGGAAGAAGACAAGGGGTCGGCTGGCTGGAAACTCGAAGGTATTTATTTTCTCTTTAACTCAGGTCACAGAACAAGGAGCACATCGCACAACTCAAACAAAACTTCTTTCTCATGAATATCAACGGTTTCACTTTGGCAGTTCCTCTCTGCACGTCTTTCTCCTGCTCGAGTCCCAGCGTGTGTGCGTCCAGTCCTTCTTCTTGTTGTAGGGTTTAATGGCGGTTGACAATCCAACTTATGGTCTATAACCACCACCAACTGTACTGGAGTGTGAAGCATCTACAGGGATTTAAACAAAACAAACAAACAAACGACAAAAAATAAATGTTATGCCATGTAATTTAAATTCTGCTTTCCAATCCTGTTTTTTGAGATAACTAAGTATTTCTCTCTGTATTCTTGATTGTCCTGAGGCACAACTTAATAGATTTTATATACTGAAATTGACAAAACCTATATCTTTCAATGTATTAATAAACTCTTCTCTTTCCCTGATAGATACTGCACAATGTAAAAGTACATGTTCAATAGTCTCTGCTTCACCACATGATGTTCACCATCCAGTTTGATGTTTCCCTATTGTAAACAATGAATGATTTAAACCAGAAGGTCCTATTCGGAGTCGTGAAATAATGATATCTTCTTTCCCACTATTAAAACACTCTCTCCCTTTACCAACTCGTTTTTGAATATTGTATAGATGTCTGCCCTTTATTTCCCTGTCCCACACTTCTTGCCACTTTTTATTCATGTGTTCTTTAATTCTTCCTTTTATTTCTACTCTACTTCGTGGAATTTGCACTTCAATGTCCCTATGCTGTAATTTCTGTTTGGCCAGTTTGTCAACTATTTAATTACCGTGTACTCCCACGTGCAGGTACCTGTCAGAATAAGTCTCGGAGTCAGATGCAAGTTCTCAATGTTTATTATAGAGGAATAAAGAGAGCGTCAGATGAATCACAAAGTCACAGTCCACGGCACAGAGACCACCCGCGGCGTCCCACGAAGTAATCCACTCTGGTCGGTGACCGGGAAGAAATCCTCACACGGCGAGAGACTGACGATAACCTCAGAACACTGGACGGAAGGCAAAACAACGTCCGACAGAAAAAGGTAGCTCACAGGAACCTGGATGATACTGGATCTCGCCTGAAAACAAAGCGCACCAGTAATACCAGAAAACAGAGCAAAGTTCACTCGAGGTCAAGTTCACAATATCCACAGGCGGGTAAACTCTGGGCTAAGACGAGCCTCCAGATGCCTGCGACCGAACCTGAAGAAACAGAAAGAGCTACCGACTGGACTCGGACAGCGAGACTGAAACCAACCAAGACAATGAGCACGCGACGAGAGACAGGACAGAGTGCTATAAAAAGAGAACAGCTGATGAGACACGACAGGTGAACAATTACTGAAACGAGTGGGAGGAGCCAGTGAACCAGTGAGGAACCACCACCAACAGGTAAGACATACATACACACACGATCACCCAGGAGTCCTGACAGTATCCCCCCCCCCATGACCGGCACCGGACGGGCATGGAGGAGACTCACCCTGTCGCCGACGGAGATCCTCGATCAGACCAGGGTCCAGTATATCCCGGGCCGGAACCCAAGACCTCTCCTCCGGACCGTAACCCTCCCAGTCCACTAAATACTGAAAACCTCTGCCCCTGCGACGAGAATCTAGTAATCTCCTAACAGTATAGGCAGGAGCACCATCCACTAGACGAGGGGCGGGGGGTTTAGGGGCAGAGACAGGGGGATTGTTCCGGGCAAAAATCACAGGTTTAACCCTGGATACATGAAAAACTGGGTGAACCCGACCAAGAATAGGAGGTAACTTAAGCTTGACCGCTACCGGATTAATGACCTTAGATATACTGTATGGCCCAATGAAACGAGGAGCCAGCTTACGAGAAGGCTCACGGAGAGGCAGATCCTTGGTGGAAAGCCATACCTTTTGTCCACACACATAACGGGGTGGAGGTCGCCGGTGACGATCAGCCGCAGCTTTGGTTCGTCTGGAGTTTTGCAACAAGAGTGATTTAGCTTTCTTCCAAGTGCGTCTGCACCTGCGCACGAAAGCTAAAGCAGACGGAACCGCTGCGTCGGGCTCCTGTGATGGGAAAAGAGGAGGTTGATAACCGACAGATAATTCAAACGGAGACAAATTAGTGGATGCGACGGGAAGAGAATTATGAGAATACTCGACCCAAGGAAGCTGTTGGCACCAAGAATTCGGATATTTAGACGACAGACAGCGAAGCGTTCGACCGAGATCCTGATTAGCCCGTTCGCATTGCCCATTGGTCTGCGGATGATAACCAGAAGACAGGCTGGCAGTAGCGCCGATCTGTCTACAAAACTCCTGCCAAAAACGAGAGATGAACTGAGGACCCCTATCTGAAACTACATCAGTCGGAATACCGTGTAACCGAAAGACGTGATTAATCAAAACCTGAGCCATCTCCTTGGCAGAAGGAAGTTTAGGCAGGGGAATAAAATGAACCGCTTTGGAAAAACGATCCACCACAGTCAATACGACAGTGTTACCATTCGACGCCGGTAAGCCGGTGACAAAATCAAGGGCTATATGAGACCAGGGGCGGGAGGGGACGGGCAAAGATTTAAGCAGACCAGCGGGAGGTTGATTAGATGCTTTATTACAAGCACAGACTGAACAGGCTAATACGAACTGTCTGACGTCCGAAGTCATAGAAGACCACCAAAAACGTTGACGGATGGCAGCCAACGTTCTCCGAATTCCTGGATGGCCGACAAACTTGGATTCGTGACCCCACCGGATGACATCGGAACGTAGGCGCTCAGGAACCCATAGACAACCCGCCGGACACCCCTCCGGAACTTCCCCCTCTCGGCCGGCCTCTCTCACCCGCTGCTCGATTCCCCACACGAGGGCACCGACCACCCTCCCCTCCGGGAGAATGGTCTCGGTCCGCTCCGAACCGGAACCCTCGAACAGACGGGAGAGAGCGTCAGGTTTAGTGTTTTTAGACCCCGGCCGGTACGAGAGGGTGAAGTTAAACCGCTCGAAGAAAAGTGCCCAGCGAGCCTGTCTAGATGTTAATCTTCTGGCTGAACGGATATATTCCAAATTCTTATGATCCGTCCAGACCAGAAAGGGTTCCGAGGTTCCCTCCAACCAGTGACGCCACTCACCCAGAGCGAGTCTAACCGCCAGCAGCTCCCGATTACCTATGTCGTAATTTCGCTCCGCTGGGTTTAACCGATGAGAGAAAAAAGCACACGGATGCACTTTCCCGTCAACAGAGGATCGCTGAGATAAAACGGCGCCTACCCCGACATCAGATGCATCCACCTCCACTATAAATTGTTTCGCCGCATCTGGAATAGAAAGAACAGGTGCAGAGATGAAACGGGACTTTAACTCATCAAAGGCCTCCTGAGCTTCAGTATTCCAACGGAAACACACTTTAGAGGAAGTAAGAGCGGTAAGAGGTTTAGCGATCTGACCAAAGTTTCTGATGAAACGCCGATAAAAGTTGGCGAAACCCAGAAATCGCTGAAGCTCTTTACGAGTGTCGGGCACTGGCCATTCGGCGACCGCTTTAACTTTAGCGGGATCGGGACGAATCTCTCCCTCGGCTATTACGAAACCCAGAAACGAAACCGACTCCTGGTGGAACTCACACTTCTCCGCCTTAACAAAGAGCTGATTCTCTAACAACCGTTGTAAAACCTGGCGAACATGCTGGGTGTGTATCTGCATAGAGGGAGAAAAGATGAGAATGTCATCGAGATACACAAAGACAAATTTGTTAATCATGTCACCCAGCACTTCATTGACCATGGTTTGGAAGACAGCCGGTGCGTTACAAAGACCGAACGGAAGAACGCAGTATTCCCAGTGCCCTGATGGTGTATTAAAGGCTGTCTTCCACTCATCGCCCTCTTTGATACGTACCAAGTGATAAGCGTTGCGCAGATCTAACTTGGTAAACACGTGCGCTCCCTGTAATAACTCGAACGCTGATGACATTAAAGGCAAGGGGTACTTATTCTTAACAGTAATGTCATTCAGCCCTCTGTAATCAATGCACGGACGAAGAGACCCGTCTTTTTTCTTGACAAAGAAAAATCCAGCGCCAGCTGGAGATGAGGAGCGGCGAATGAGACCGGCATTAAGAGATTCGTTAATGTACTTATCCATAGTCTCTCTCTCTGGTTTAGATAGGGAAAATATGCGACCCTTAGGCGGAGAAGTGTCTGAGAGAAGTTTGATTTCACAATCATACGACCGGTGAGGAGGTAGGGAAGTGGCCCGAGCTCTACTGAACACCCGACGCAGATCAGAGTACTCCGCCGGAACTCCCGAGAGATCAACATCCGGAACCTGAAAAGTAGAACACACAACAGGAGAAGGAGCAGGACCGAGACAAGAAACATGACACGAAGACTTCCAAGATAACACAACACCGTTCTGCCAATCAACGTGAGGATTATGTTTGGTCAACCAATCATGCCCTAAAATGACGGGTGATTGAGAATGTTCTAATAAAAAGAATTCAATCTCCTCACGATGATTGCCAGAAACAAACAGACTCACAGGGGGGGTGCGATGGGTGATAACAGCCATATGCTGTCCCTTTAAAGTCCAGGCGGAGAGAGAAGAAGACAGAGGAATAAAAGGAATATTCCATGATTTGGCCACACCGGCATCCAGAAAACTTGCCTCCGCACCAGAATCCAGCAACGCCTGTGAATGATAAGACTGTTTATAGTTTATGATTACTGGAAGTGTGGTACAGCTTACGGGAGACTTTAATGACGACACGCCCACCGAAACTCCCGAAGTCATCGGCGGGCAGACTCTTTTACCGGACACACAGCAGCGATATGTCCCGCCTTACCGCAATATAAGCACAAACCACAGGACAGACGACGATGTCTTTCAGTGGCAGTAAGACGGAGCTTGCCCAGTTGCATGGGTTCCTCCATTTGGAGAGAAGATGCGGGGAATTCCACCGGTTCAGAGACGGCGAGATGACGAAACGACCGGCGGATGTCACGTTGACGGTGGCGTGTCTCGATCCTCAACGCCAGATCGATCGCCGTCTCTAGAGATGTCGGCGGATCCCGTGCAGCGATCTCATCCTGGATAGCAGGGTTGAGACCCTCGAGGAACTGAGCCCGTAATGCAGCGTCATTCCAGCCGCAGGTGATGGCTAGCGTCTTGAACGCGATGGCATAATCCGTGACGGAAGAGGTCCGTTGCAAAAGTCTCACTAATTCGGCTGCTGCCATGTCCCCATGAAGTGACCGATCAAATAAACTCAACATCTCCGTTTCAAGAGCCTCAAACGAAGCCGTGCACGAAGCCCTGGCTCCCCATGCAGCCATTCCCCACTGCCTTGCCCTTCCGGTGAGAAGTGTCAGTACATACGCCACCTTAGATGATGAAGCGGCGAACCGCCGTGGCTGAAGGGCAAAGACAAGGGAACACTGCTGTAAGAAAGCCCGGCAAGACTTGGGATCGCCATCGAAGGACGGGGGTGTCGCCGCGTGTGGCTCGCGGTCTGCAGGTGCACTTTCGACTGGTGCAGGAGGAAAACGCTCACCGACCTGGGAAACCATCTGGTCTACCCGGGTACTGAGTTCAGTAAATTGTCCGGACAGAACACGAAAATCTCTGGAAGCTTCATTCAACAGAGATGCATGCTGATCAATGATCACTCCCTGCTGCTGAAGTGCGGTGTACATCGTATCCGAACTCTCCGAACTCGCTGACTCCATCGGTGGCGTGCTCATTCTGTCAGAATAAGTCTCGGAGTCAGATGCAAGTTCTCAATGTTTATTATAGAGGAATAAAGAGAGCGTCAGATGAATCACAAAGTCACAGTCCACGGCACAGAGACCACCCGCGGCGTCCCACGAAGTAATCCACTCTGGTCGGTGACCGGGAAGAAATCCTCACACGGCGAGAGACTGACGATAACCTCAGAACACTGGACGGAAGGCAAAACAACGTCCGACAGAAAAAGGTAGCTCACAGGAACCTGGATGATACTGGATCTCGCCTGAAAACAAAGCGCACCAGTAATACCAGAAAACAGAGCAAAGTTCACTCGAGGTCAAGTTCACAATATCCACAGGCGGGTAAACTCTGGGCTAAGACGAGCCTCCAGATGCCTGCGACCGAACCTGAAGAAACAGAAAGAGCTACCGACTGGACTCGGACAGCGAGACTGAAACCAACCAAGACAATGAGCACGCGACGAGAGACAGGACAGAGTGCTATAAAAAGAGAACAGCTGATGAGACACGACAGGTGAACAATTACTGAAACGAGTGGGAGGAGCCAGTGAACCAGTGAGGAACCACCACCAACAGGTAAGACATACATACACACACGATCACCCAGGAGTCCTGACAGGTACCCATATGAACCTCAGGACTACACCCATTTCCTGTATTCTTAGAATATTTATAAGTATCTCATTTATTAATTCTGTTCTAGTTGTTGACTGCGCAGTTAGTAAACTATTTAATGCTGACAGAGAGTCTGAACAAATAACTGCATTTATTGGCTTAACTTCCTCTACCCATTGAATCGCCAATAAAATTGCTATCAACTCAGTTGTAAAAACAGATGCAAAATTAGTTGTTCTTTTCTGAATGTTGACCTGGAATCTCTGAATATATATACAGCTGCTGTATGTCCTGACGTAGGATCCTTTGACCCATCTGTGTATATATGGAGCATTGAGGAGTATGCTTGATCAACCTCCTTAGGTATAGATTTTTCATTCTTAATCTTATTTTGAAGATAAAATTAGATTTTCTAAAAAATAGAAGATCTATTGATATTACAATAGAAGGACAAACTGGAGTCAAAGCCTCTTTGTTTGCTGTCCAACCAAAACTATTGATACTATCATTTCCATATTCCCAGCACTCTTTTAGTATTTCTTTGACTGGATGTGTCTCTGAATGCCCCTTAGTAGTAATCCAATAATTCATTGATAATTTCAATTTACGTATGGGCCTTTCCCTTTCGAAAGGGAACTCTCGCTGCGTCTAGCTGACGCTATGGGGAACGCCTCCAGCGTGACCGGTGTCGGAAGCTACTATCGAATCAAGTCAATCCTATTGACCGGCGACAGCCCATGATGTCATCAATGTGCGACCCGGAAGTATATAAGGGTGCCTTGCCAACACATACACATCTTTCTCGTCTTCAGGGACTGTCTGTTTGAAGTGCTATACGAGTTAAGGTAATACAAATTCATTATTTAATACACACAAGTGTGTATTTACTGCCTGGGATCAAGAGCATGCACAGTCAGTTCATTTGAAGTTGTTTGTGTGTAAGTGTGAGTGGTTTTTAATCTGAGATCGCTCCACTCTAGTCTGGCTTTCTTCTTGAGGGAAGAAAGTTTGGCATCTGGGACTGGATGATGCTGTCCCGCTCATGCTGAGGCTGAGCGCTGGCATGCATCATGGGTTCTCAGATGCAGCTCGCCGATCGTCGCGAGAGGTTATATTCCTCTCGGACGATCTGGTGGCTAACGAGACTAATCAGCAAGTGCTCTTAGGGATGGCTGGTGAGAGTGGTATGAATCCTCTCAGCCACCCTGACCGTGTATGCTGAGCTGATGAATGTTATGGAACACGCTGCAGGCAGGCTGCGGCTGCCATGTTGGCGCTTTAGAGGAGAGATCGCTCGTGATAGATTGCACGATCGATTTCTCCTTGGCCGTAAACCATCAGCTCAGATGAGCCTTCCATTTCTTCCTGATCTTCTTACAGAGATCGAGAGGGCATGGAAGAATCCATATTCGACCCGATGTTCATCGACATCAGCGTTTTAACTTCGCTGATGTCGAGGGGATAGGGGAATATGGATATGTGTTGATGCTACCAACTGGCGAGGAAAGGTTGGGAACTTTTCTCGCATTTTGTGGGCATCAACACTGAGAGCTCAAACCCTGCCATCTACCTCTCTAAATCACGTGGTGCTTTAATGGCAGGGCATACACGGCAGCAGGTCAGGCTGGTGCTGCTTTTCACACCATGGCGGTGTTTCAGGCGTACCAGGCAGATCTGCTGGGGGATCTCGATCAGGGGTAGGTTTTTAACCCCTGATGCGGTAGTCGAACTGCGCCGCACCACAGGTCTAGACATCTGTGGTCGAACTCTGCGGATATCGTGGATAAAGGAAAGAGCTTTCTCCACGATTCGCCGGTTTTGCCTTGCAAACTTTTCAATAAAAGTTTGGAGAGGCGAAGGCGCGTTCGGCAGCGTTGAATCTGCGTACCGCTGAGGGAGGGCCTGGCCCGTCATGGCCCGAGGGCTGGAGACAGGGCCAGAGTACCAGTATTGCCTTTCGTGCGCCCCCTCATAGGAGTAGGTCGCAGAAGAGGCCGGTCTCCCGTAGGAAGAGGGATCCCTCATAGTTTTTCTTCATAGAGCATTTCTCCAGGCGCTTCTTACATCAGGCCTGGGGCGGCCCGCCTTGGCTTGATCAGTGAGAGCGCCCCTTTCAGGCATGCAAGGGCGGTAGAACACCGCGGTCATATGAGAACTGTGTGGTGAGTCTTCGCTCTACACGCCGCAGGTGAGAGTGGTCTATTTTGTGTGATAACACTAAAATATGTATTTCTTACAGACCTTTGTTCCCTGTATAGAGTGTGGGGTTACGCAACCATTAGGAAGGAGGAGTTAACTGAAGTTTCCCCCTGTAGGTGGCTTATTGCAGCACCAGGAGCTGGGCTGTGGAGGTGAGCGCGTGTTGGCTTTCCCTTGGTGGTCAAGATATTGCGAGGCAGGCCACCGCTCATGGTATCATATGTATGTAATTAGGGCCTCCTCTCATGGTGAGAGTGGTGTTTAGGCCGCCGCTCTTTTCTTTGAAATGTTTGCGGAGTACTAAGCGGTAGGACGCCCTTCTGGGAGAATGGACTGTTTTTCTACCGCTTAGGGTTTTTTACTATGTGTCTTCGGTTTCCCTAAGCCACCGCAGGTTAGAGTAGTTTGTCTCTTTTAGAGTGTGTTTACTAGAGACTGACGCTGGAGCTTCAGTTGGGCATGTGGCCTAGGCTATGTGGATGAGGGAGGTGCGTTGCTGAGGCACTGTCACCTCTGGCTATTCACTACGTGATTCTGAGCCCTTTGTACCATCCCTGTGTATGTCAGCCTCCTCTCATTTGAGAGTCGTTTGGTCAGAGCAGCCAGTTTTTATTAAATGTCTGGCAGATACGTTGGACTATTGTAAGACTCATTTACAGCTTGTAGGCTTTACAAGCCTCCCTGAGGACGGGTCCCCATAGCAGTGCAATGGGTAGTTATTAGTCAGCCAGTGGTCTAACTGTCAAGGGTTTCGTAGCAGTTAGTTGTAAACTTGCTACCAGGTGGTAGGCCTCACCAGGCCTCCTTGGAGGCGAGTTCCTGAGTGGGGTACTCGGGGAGCTAGCATGGCTTGCTATCAGGTAGTAGGTCTCATCAGGCCTCCTTGAGGGCGAGGGCCGATGTGTGACATCGGTATGGCTAGCCTGACTGGCTATCAGATGGTAGGCCTCATCAGGCCTCCGTGAAGACGAGCCTCCAGGGTCTTCTTTGTTACTCTCACATTTTGCACGTTTGTTATCAGTTGGCAGGCCTCTCTAGGCCTCACTGGAGGAGTGCTCTGAGTCTCCGTCACTTGACGGTTAGCATGGTAAGGTAAGTGCTAGCAGGTGGTAGGCCTCACTAGGCCTCCCTAGTAGGCTTGCTTATCAGATAGAAGGCCTCGTCAGGCTTCTTTTTGAAGGTGAGCTCCCGGGGTAGGATACTCGGGCAGCTAGCATGACTTGCTATTAGGGTAGGCCTCACCAGGCCTCCTGGAGGGCAAGTGTCGATGCAGGGCATCGGAACAATTAACCCGGCTGGCTATCAGGTTATAGGCCACAGTTAGCCTCCCTGAGGGTCGGCTGTCAGGTGGAAGGCCTCAGCCAGGCCTCCCTGGAGGTGAGTACCGATGTGTGGCATCGGGTGTATGTTAGCTTGGCAGGCTATCAGGTGGTAGGCCTTATCAGGCCTCCCTGAAGGCAGGTACCGATGTTTGGCATCGAGGTAAAGCTAGCCTGGCCGGCTATCAGGTTATAGGCCATTGCGCTTCCCTGAGGGTCGGCTGTCAAGTGGAAGGCCTCACCAGGCCTCCTGGATAAGGCACGTTATCAGTTGGAAGGAGGCCAGGCCTCACTGGAGGTAAGTACCGATGTTTGTCACATCGGGACAGCTAGCCTGCCGGCTATCAGGTTGTAAGCCTCATCAGGCCTCCCTGAAGGCCTGCTGTTAGTTGGAAGGCTTAACCAGGCCACTCCGAAGGCAAGCACCGACGTACGGCGTCCGGGTATGCGGCCTAGCAGGTTATCAGGTGGAAGGCCTTAATAGGCCTCCCTGAGGGTGAGCTCCCAGGTTGTGGTCACTTGAACAGTTAGCATGGATTGCTATCTGACAGTAGGCCCGCACTGGGCGTCCTTAGAGGTGACCTCAGCTGCTGCGGGATTAGCATGCTTCGCTGACAGGTAGTAGGCCTCACCAGGCCTCCTTAAGGGCATGTTCCTGGGCTCCAGTCACTTGAGAAACAGCTAGCACGAGAGCTAGCAGGTAGCAGGCCACACTGGGCCTCCCTGCAGGCCCGCTATCAGGTAGTAGGCCTCACTAGGCCTCCCTCGAGGGCGAGTTCCTGAGTTAGGATACTCGGGTAGCCAGCATAGCTCGCTATGAGGTAGTAGGCCGTTCCGGGCCTCCCTAAAGGCTTACTATCAGGTAGTAGGCCTCACTAGGCCTCCCTGAGGATGATTTCCAGAGTCAGGATGCTCGGCAAGCTGATGTAGCTTGACTGTCAGGTAGTAGGCCTTCATTAGGCCTCCCTGAGAAAATGAGTTTTTCCGTTTTCCAACGGCTTTGGCAGTCGGCTTCAACTGCTATCAGGTAGTAGGCCGCTCGGGGCCTCCTTGAATGCGAAGTTCCCAAGTCTAGGCACTTCTCGGTAACCAGTTCTCTATTTCCCCTTTTCCACCAAAGCAGAGCTAGAGCTGGATCGGAGCCAGAGCCTAGTTTCAAATCGGTTCTTTGTGTTTCCACACCCAAAGCCCCAGCTCCGAGCCAGGAAAAGTGGTTCTTACGTAGCACCAAAACATTGCTGGGCTAGAACAGGGCTAGATTACGGCCGATTACGTCAGGCGCTGGGGGCGGGGTCAACAAGACCAACACAAACTGGAGATCCGCCATTTTTTAAATAGCAGCTAATGGAGCTAACAGCTGCTGCTCGTTTGTAATCTCCGTCTATACAAATTACGGCAAACTGCATGAATGCGTTGGATTCGCTGTGTTTTCGTTGTGTTTTGATGCCGATGTAGGATCGTAAAGCCATGTGAATCAATACTAACACAACGTTTGTTTTGTTGATGGAAGGCTTGTTCGCAGCGGTGCTGTGCAGAGACCGATCGCCGTATGATAACGAGTCCAGCGAGAGCACACGACTCCTTATGCTTTTGATTCACTCATGCTGTTTTTTTATATATATATCATACGTGGATCGGTCTGCGCAACGCCGATGCATCTCGAACAAGCCTGGTGTGTGTGTGTTTCCCGATGCCCAGGGTTGCCAGGTTTTCACAACCAAACCCGCCCAATTGCTACTCAAAACAAGCCCAATCGCGTTTCAGGGGGGCTTCCCCAGTAAAACTCACATTTGGGGGTAAAATATGTGTTTTTTGGCATGGTTGCCTACTAAAATTCGCATTCCCGGGGCTAAATATCACATAATTGGGGTCGCTTCATCCCGCGGACATGAAAAAAAAACCCGCGGCAAAACCACAGACTTGGCAACACCTTGCTAGCGTTGCTGAGAGAGATGAGACGTATACAGTGACGTAAGACATGGCTCTGTTGTGGCTCTCAGCCCGTGGAAAAGCAAACGGTTCTCAGTCGAACCAACTATGAACTGGGACTAGCTCTGGCTCTGAATTAGCTCTAGCACTGCCTTGGTGGAAAAGGGGTATCTGAGTAGAACCTATGGTACCTTAGCCTACAGCTGGGGGGTTACCCGCCAGGCAGGTTCAGCTGCTCCCCTCACTGAGGGTCGTCTATGAGCACACAGCCGCCTGAGCCTGGTCAGACGGTCGCAGGCCTCTCGTGAGGCCTCCCTGTTAGATCAGTCCGTAGGCCTTCCCGGCCTCCCTACTGCTTTGAAACACAAGCACTTGGTAGATCCTTGATTTGAGCAGGCAGACTCCCCTCGCTAGCAAGGGTTGTAAAGCGCTACGCTGAGTGTTGCTCTCTGGGATAACCCGTCTCTGAGTTCCGGGCTGAGTACGACTGCCAGTTTTTCAGTCCCTTAGTTTGGATGCCTCCTGGGCACCATCCAGAGGCTCTGTTTCTGAACAGACAGGGTTGACTAAACCTAAGTGTCCATAACACTTAGGGCACCAGGTCAGGCCTCCCTGGTGGCACTCGGGATAACTTGTTTCCTGAGTAGTGACTGGCTGGGGCTCCTTCGGGTCCCCTAGCCACATTCCCTTAAAGGGACTCCTTCTGTTGAAGTAGTGGTCCCGGGCCTTTGAGCAGTCTAGATAGAACCTCACGCAGTTGCGTTAAGGTTCCGTTTAGGTGCATAGCTTGGGCTATGACCGTAGGGAATGCTGTCGCTGACAGCCCAGTGTGACCTGAGGGGGAGTTGCTCAGGTTTTTCAGTTGAATTTACTTGTGTTGACAGTTGTCACTGCCAATAGGCAGACACTCCCCTCAGCATGGCGGTGTTGGTATATCATTCCCCATAGCGTCAGCTAGACGCAGCAAGAGTTCCCTTTCGAAAGGGAACGTCTAAGGTTACGTATGTAACCTCTGTTCCCTGAGAACAGGGAACGAACGCTGCGTCTCGTTGCCATGCTTCAGGGCCTATCTGCCATACAGTCCCTTCAGACGAGAGGATGTGTATGTGTTGGCAAGGCACCCTTATATACTTCCGGGTCGCACATTGATGACATCATGGGCTGTCGCCGGTCAATAGGATTGACTTGATTCGATAGTAGCTTCAGACACCTGTCACGTTGGAGGCGTTCCCCATAGCGTCAGCTAGACGCAGCGTTCGTTCCCTGTCCTCAGGGAACAGAGGTTACATACGTAACCTTAGACGTTCTCCTACCTCCACCTGCAACGCTGATATAGGAGATGTTCTAAAAGCCCCAAAAAATATTCTTAATGATTGTGCCTGAATAGTTTCAACTTTCTTAACATAAATAATGGAACAATTACTAGTTCAACAGTTCTTTGTAAAGACTTTCGACTAGGTCCCCATTCCATTCCTGACAAACATCTTAATATAATGATACTGTATGTGCATTTATCTAACAATTTCTGTATATGTGTATAAAAAGTCAACCTAGAATCCATCCATATCCCTAAATATCTAATAACTTTAACTTGTTCAAGAACCTGATCATACAGTTTCACTTTTATTTCAGGGATATTATTTCTCTTCGCAAAACAGACTAGTTGGGTTTTAGCAACTGTTAATCTAAAACTCATTTTTCCACTTCATTAATCGCTGTTTGAATGACTTGTGTTACATATGATACGTTATGACCCCTCATAAGCATAAAGAGATCTTCCTATATCTATTTTGACATTTTGAAATACATAATTTATCATGATATTAAACAATATTGGACTGCACGCACTTCCTTGTGGAGTACCATTATCTATTTTATATATTCTAGAAAATGATGTTCCAACCCTAACCTGAACTGTTCTATTCAGCAAAATATTTTACCCAGTTAAACATTCTTCCTTCTATCCCTAATTGTTCTAACTTTATAAGTAGTCTTTCCTTCCAAAGCATGTCATAAGCTTTTTCAATATCGAAAAATAATTACCACCTCCTTATTGACATGAGCCTTTCTTATATCTGTCTCTAAACATATGGCAGCATCTAAAGTACTGCGTCCTTTTCTTTTTAAACCCCCCATCTTTCTGATCATACCCCATACTTTACTAACATCTACTTTCTCCCCTATAGAATCACAATAACTTCTCCAGTAGCTCTTTTTAGCAGCTCTTATTACCCTTCTCACATTGGCTTGTGTTGTTTTTATTTATTTATATATAGAATTAAGTCTATAATTAATTTATACTTCTTCCTAACCCTTTTAAAAGCCTTATTTCTAGCTTGAATAGCTTACTGATAGCTAACTGATTTATTTATTTTTATTCCTTTACTTTTCCCAATCATTTGTTCAGCTGTACTATACAATATTTGACATAATTTCCTTATTAAAAATCAACTCTTGTAACTTTACTTCACTAATATATTTACATGACTCCCAATTTGCCATTCTCCATCTACACATCTTATCCTCTATAATTTCACTAACATCCATGCCTATTTTACAACTAATAGCATAATGATCACTTTCTATTGTAGAGTCCTCCCAAACATCCCATATGCACATCCCTGCTAGACATTCTGACACCAGTGTTAAATCTTTAGATGAGCAACTACCCCGTGTTACATCAATTCTTGTAGCTCTACCATCATTCATGCCTACCAGACCCTTCACATCCATCATTTCTTCTATTACCTTACCATTGTGATCAGTATTACCACTGTCAATCTCGCCTAGGGCAACCAAAGAGCTAGAGCCGGCCCTAAATGAGCAGCAGCATAACTTTGAGTTCAAGTTTAAAAATGTGCAGAGAGGATTAGAAGAGAGACATTTTTGTTTGATTTTTTTGGATTTGGTGAGTACACATTTTGAAACGTGTAAACTGTCATAAATGTGATTAAATGAGTAATGGTGTGTACAATTGAGATAGAATGAAAACATTTCTTTGTCAGAATGAAATGCTGAAAAGATCTGATGTTTAACAATGTAAAACAAATAGTGTGTATATGAGTTCCTAATGTTCATATTTTGTTGTTGATAAAATTGTGAACACTGAACTGTGAAATTTGAGTTTCAAACAAACACCAAAGGAATTGGGTAGGAAAGATCTGATTGCCTGTTAGAGTTTTCATTTTTTGAGTTTTGTTTTTGAGAGACTGCTCAACGAGTATTTTTGTTTTGCTCAAATTGATTTTTCTCTTTCAGCGATTCTACAGATTTTTTTAATCTTTGAACCGAGTCTTTGAACTGAAGCTTTCAAATGGACTTTTTAAACTGAACCCTTTGAACTGATCCTTTCAACGAATCTTTTGAGTGATTTATTGAACTCTTTTCTTCTGAACCATTATTTTTGCCTTTTATTTTCCTAATTTTATTTAATTTTCCTTTTAAAAAGCAATTTAAATTTTCACTAAAGATTTATTTTATTAATTCAACAGTGTTGTCTTTATTACACCTCCCTAGTCGAACCTACTGGCCTATGATTAATACTAGAAGCAAGTGCAATATTATTTGACACATTATGTAATAATTTCACTTTTGGGCCCACCCAGGGATGCCAATTATGTAGTGATTTTACTTTTGTCCATCCAAGGACGTTAAGTAAGGTAGTGATTGGTACTCACGTCACCGCTGGCGTTGTGATTTTTTGATCACGTCACTTAAGGTTTGGTTATGAGTACATCAGATGACCAGCTTCCCCCTCTCTTAGTTTGGGACACTAGTCAAGGTCTATTACCTTGGCTCTATGAGAACACTCCAGACAGGAGGCGGTTCAATCATTTTGATTGAATGTAAAGTGGGGAGAGTTGGTCAGCTGATTTATCTGAAAGATTGGTGAGATTTCTAACTTGTAGAGCCTCTTCTGTATCATCGGCACAAGTAAGACACAATTGTAAAAAAAAAGATTTTATTAACAAAAGATAAACAAGAATAACACAACCACTAAGTGAATACAATGAATGATAAAGGAATAAAGTGCATAAGATACATAAAATACATGTGATTAAGTTGAGTGTGGCTATGGAAGAGTTGCGTTATCTTATGGAAAGATAAACTGTTGTTTCTCTGAAACTAAGGTGAAGAACCTTATTATGCATCAAACAAATAAACAAAAGATTTGTTATTAAGTTATGTTACCTCTAAAGTAAATTAGAAAATCATATACTGATAATATACAACAATGCCAAGGTTTCTGGAAAGAGGTTTGGTTAAATGATATTTACGTTCCATGTGGTTGGGTAAGTAGTCCAATTGCGGTGACTTCATCCACTGGTTGTGCTGGGTGACCAATGCTGTGGGGAAAGGAGTTGGAATCCACTTCAACCGTCTTTAACATGAATATCTGTGGGATGCTGATCTCCTGGAGCACCAAAGGGTCCTAAAATCTGGAACACGCAGACGAAGGAACCTCGAAGTGAAGGTTTGCTCCCCTGAGCTTAACCTAGTTGCAAATGTCTCTGTGTGTCTTCTGACTCTGTGGGTCAGACACTCAGGACTTGGTCAATCCGCTTTTGTCTCTCTGGCATGGAGACTCGGGACGTACTGTAGTCGTCTCGCTGGACTAAAACTCTGAACGTAGAGGTTGTTAATGTCTCTTTCCGCACAGGCTGGAGGCTCAGAATGTGGTCGTATCTGTTGCTGCCTCGCAAGCTGTAGACTCAGATCCTCAGGTCTTTTGTTGTCTCTCTGGATTAACCAGAGACTCAGAACTTTGTGATCTGTTTCAGTCTCATCCTCGCAGGACTCAGACTCAGAACTTGGTGAACTGTTTGTCTCTCTCAGAGAGAAACCCAGGTTGCTCTGTCACAGTCTCATCCTCGCCCGACAGACTCAGAACAAGGTGTCTGTTGAAAGGGTACCTTTATCCTTTTCCAAATAGGAGGAGATTGCAATTTGGCGTTTCTCCATTCCAGTGTGGCCCACCCTTCTTTCCCCTGTGGAACCCATTTGCATACTGTACACAGTTAGAAGTCTGTCTTTAAAGTTTACAGCATGTGTCACTCTGGTCCTGGAGGGCCACTGTCCTGCAGAGTGTAGCTCCAATCAGCTCTAAAACACCTGCCTGGAATTTTCTAGTAATCCTGAAGACCCTGATTAACTGGTTCAGGTGTGTTTAATTATGGTTGGTAAATAGAGGGTAAGCATGAGGTCACTTTCCCGCCTGAACACGCCCTCTCAGTCGGACTGAGCGGCAGAAGAGCTATTGCATGACTGGAGTTCATAGGGGAAACTGCAATTAAAACAAATGATTATCAGTTTAAACTAAAGGTTGGACTCGATATAGTGTTCCTTACAACTTACCAAAGATCCATGGATATTGACATGCAGCCAGGATTCATGTTTTCCTTACATTAATATGAGCCTAATTTCGATACATAAATATTTATCACTGTCAGTCATCACACTTTCGAGAGTGAATCCCGGATGTATATGCAGATGGGCCTATGTATTGAAGTGTGTATGTGGCAGCTTGTCAAGAATGGAAAAGAAAAGTTTTATTAAAATTCTGAATATATTATAGGTCAATTATTATTTATTTTTTTTATTGCCTAGACCACGCGCAAATAGCGCTCCCTTTATAAGCTGTCACTCGTTCAATGAACGTGATCTCACACAGTTCCGTTATATTAATCAGCGAAGCTGACGGCACAATGAATGTCCTATTTACATAATAGCCGTATTTGGACGGTAATTGTTTCTCACATGGAAGTTTGTAAAAATAAAGGTGAATGCCACCTCAGTGATAAAACTTGGTGATTTATTCAAGTTGGAGGAGCGAGTTTTGTGATCGGGAACGCACTGCTCACATGGTTAATAACACTGCTGTAAATAAAATGTCATATGCTTGGCATTATAAGAATAAATGCATATTTAATTTAATAATAGGAAAATAATTCATTTAATCATTTAAATGAATATATCATATCATTTAATTATTTAAATCTGTTTAAAAATAGGAAGATATATAGATGCACATTATAGTTAAAATGGTTTTCTGTCTTATATAAAGGATGTAATTTTATTCCACATGGAAATGAGTGGAAATAAGTGAATACAGCCTCGTATTTACATGAGGTTAACAAAATGCTGGAGTTATTTTAACATACTATATAATTAATAACGGCCCATTACAAATGTTTTCGGGGTTTTCTTCCTTTTATTTTTTGAGCGGTGATGAAATATATTGCTCTTGTAAATACTTGCCAGTATTTCAGTAATAAAAGTCTAGATCTTTAAAATGCATCCAAATTACAGCGAAGCACAACCGTACGGTGCTCTGCAGTGGTCAAAAAGGATGTAAACAGTGGATTTTGAAGTGATATATTCTTGAAAACTCAGAGATGTAACGATGAATGACACTATTTGTATTAGCTAACATTAACAAAGATGAATAAATACTGTAACACATGAATTGCTCATTGTTTGTTCATATTAGTTAATGCTAGGTTGTTTCAACCCATGTTTGGGTCAAATATTGACTTAACTCTTTACAATAAGGTCTCATTTGTTAGACCGTAGGCTCAGCTCCTGATGTTAGTCTAGTCATGAACCTGAACATACAACTGCTCAAACATTTAAATACCATTTGCAGACTCTTTAAAATGTAAATAAATACATAAATAAATAAAAGAGGGATTTGTAGGTACAATATAATATATATATATACTCATTATAAATAAGTGATAAATAAATTTTACGTTATTTGTATATTTGTTTCATAAACACGGCATCCGTAGGGGGCTGCCATTGTTGCTTCGCAGGCTATGTGACGTCAAAACTCTTAACTGGGAGTACATCGATCTTGTACGAGTTCACGGGTGGGACGTCACGGGTTTGGCTGTTGTTCCAGTGCATTTCACAGGTAGAAGGTTGGAAAAACACGGGTTACAGGTTGCCTGGAACGCGGCATTACATGGACAGACGAACTAACATTTGTGGAACGATTTCCTGCGGTTTGTCTCATTTTATAAATTGCATCACTGACAAAATGGATTTTAACTGACAACAAGCAAATCTGCACAAAACCATGCAGCAGCAGCAAAAGTCGCATTAATGGTAAGTAGTGTTAAATTCACTTGTATTTATATTGATACACCGTTTACTATTTCATGAAACTATCAAAGTTAACAAAACCCAAGTGCCACCGGCACCTATACAGGCCTATTATGTGAAGTGTGGCGAAATGGTTCCGTGAAAGGACTTTATCTTTTTTGAATATTATGCAGCATTATGAAAGAAGTCTCTTATGTTCATCAAGCCTGCATTTATTTGATAAAAAATAGCAATATTGTGAAATATTATTAAAATAATGGTTTTCTATTTTAAAATAATTTAAAATATAATTTATTCCTGTGATCACAGCTGGATTTTCAGCATCATTACTCCACTCTTCAGTGTCACATGATCATTCAGAAATCATTCTAATATGAGGATTTAATGTCAATGATGGAAACTGTGAGACTCTTTTCAAGATTCTTTGATTAATAAAAAGTTAAAAAGAACAATGTAATATTTCACAATATTAGGCAACTGTTTTTTCTGTATTTTTGATTAAATAAATGCAGGCTTGATGAGCATATGGATATATATATATATATATATATATATATATATATATATATATATATATATATATATATATATATATATATATATATATATATATATATATATATATATATATATATATATATATATATATATATATATATATATATATATATATATATATATATATATATATATACACACACACATATTGCCCCTTTTTTACATTTGAGCCCCTGCCCCTGAAGAACTCTCTGCACGACCCTGCTGAACATGGTATGTCTCCAACCTAAAGATAAATGGCTCATAACATGTTTAACAACGAAGTCTGTAGGTTCAATATTTGTTCGTATATTTCATAATCTGAGCTGGCCTCTTGATGCCTTAAACTGGTTTTATGAATGTAAAGAATGCAATGCATTATGCTTAAACCTTTAGGCTAAGGCACAAAACAAAACTAAAAATGTTTGATGTAAGAAAATGAAGGTTAACATGTGCCTGAAGCAAGATGTGTAATTTAAATATAGATTGGGTGGCGTGGGATTTCAAGAAAGATTTGACATTTTGAACATTTGACATTTTGAACATCTGATAAGATTTAAAAAATATTTTAGTGTGGGCTGGACTTTGCGTCATGCCAGCTCAGCCTCAACAACAACAACAACAACAACAACAACGACATCAAATTAAATAAAATAAAAAATAAAATAAAATACGGTAATAAAGGGGAGTAATAAAAAGACAATAACGCTATCGTTTTCTGAAACATATTTTCAAAAGTTCGTATTTCCAGGCCCCCAAAACGCTGTTGGTTCATTCAACCCAACCAGAGGTCCCCGGCTCAAATTTTTGATTTTGTTCATATTTTTTCTGTAAAAAGACAAACATAAATAGTGATGAAAGCAAAAATATTTAATGTGACAGATGCATATTTACTGAGTAATCCACTGTTTTGCAGAGGAGGTCAAAATGACAGTTTTCATCTGAGATTTGGAGCTAATTTACAGGGGTGCAAAATGACTTCAAACAGATGGCAGCATTCTTATATTATTTGTACACAGAGATTGGTAGGTCTATTAGTAAAATATCTTTACTTTAGCAATATTTGTTTCATTATATGCCAACGGTGTCAGTTCAAAAATGTCAAAAAGCACTTATTGTGTTTTTGTCTCAAGTTTGAATGCATTAAAGATATCTTGAAAGCATTAAAGATATCTTAATATCCTTTTAGATCCTGGTTCTTAAACTTTTCTAGTGACCCACATTTGTTTTTTGACCACTGAAAATGTGTACAATTGACCACTTTACTCATGGAGCAACATTAACATGTCCATATCTCTGGGATTGAACCATCAGGGGCCTTCAAAATGAAAATACCAAAAGAAAAGTTTAAGAACCAGAATCTAAAAGGATATTAAGATAAGTTTAATACTTTTTGAGTAACAGGCATGCAAACTTGAGGCAAACAAACACAAATGTGTTTTTGCCATTTTTGTTACCGTTGGCATATAATGAAACAAAGATTGCTAAAGTCATCAGATTTTACTAATAGACCAATCTCTGTCTAAAAATAAAATAATGATTGTGCCATGTTTTTCATGTCATTTTTACACCCGCGTAAATTGGCTCCAAATCTCAGGTGAAAATGGTCATTTTGACCCCTATACAAAACGGTCTCAGGTTACATATCGTCGCTGCCCGATGAAACTCACGTATGTCCAAAACGGTTACTTTTCAGGAAGTGAAAAAAACACCTTATTTCCAAAGCAGTTGAATGTAGTGTTGTCATACTTGGTACGGCATCTTTACATGTAACCATATTCTTGCCAGTGTAATGATATAATCCACATTTGACCAAAATTGAGTTTAAATGGACATACGTGCAAATTTTACAGCAACGGTGGTCGATACGCGTTCTTCCGATCATTAATTAGAATGGCCAAGTCGCGTTTCATATTGACAGAGGAATACGCTCAGTTTATTAAATAGCCTACGTCTTAGTTTATTAAATACGCTTAGTTTATTTAATATTAATTATAAATTGATTAAATGTCTCTTGCAAACTATGAAGGGACAATGAATCAATACACTGACATGGTAATACAGATACTTTGTTTGTACAGTCCTACTGTAATTTTGTCACTCCTAGACGTACGTCTGGCTTCAAGGGGGGAAACGTTTTCCTCGATGAACTTGTTCGACAGTTTTTTGGAATGACCCAGTTGTCGTGTAAATGAATGGGAAACTGAATGCACTTTAAACTGGTTTTGTGTATTTAAAGAACATATTTGCTTAAGGCACATATTAACCATATTATTTTTTTGGTAACACTTTACAATAAGGTTCATTAGTTAACATTAGTTAACTACATTAGTTAACATGAACTAATACAGAACTGCACTTGTAAAGCATTTATTTATCTTTGTTAATGTTAAATTCAACATTTACTAAAGCATTATTCAAATCTCAACATTAGTTAATGCACCGTGAACTAACATTAACAAACCATGAACAGCTGTATTTGTATTAAATAGCGTTAACAAAGATTAACAAATGCTGAACAGAGGTGTTGTTCATGGTTAGTTCATGTTAACTAAATATTGTAAAGTGTTACAAAAATTTAAACCACAAATGATGGTTCATGCCTTTAGCCTAAAGGCTTAAGCACAATGCATTGCATTCTTTAAGTTCATAAAACCAGTTTAAGGCGACAAGAGGCAAGCTCATAAAATAATGTTGTATTTTATGCTGGAGCCTTGGATTCTGTAATATACAAACACATATTGAACTTACATACTTTGTTATTAACAATTTACATGGTTAAAAACAATCTGTAATGTTCAATTCATTAATCAAACAATATAATAATGAACAATGTAACCAATGGATAAAATGTTCAATGATTGAAGTGTCTTATCATAGTTAAATAAAATAAAAATTTCACTAATACTAATCAATACTCTTATTGATACTACTCTCCAAAATATGGTGAAAAAAATAAAGACATGGCAAAAAGATATGAAAATATTCAGCAGTTTCTTTACTTTTACTTTTTTTCTCCAAAATAGGTTCAATTGTTTCCTGAGTGTCCTATGTGTGGATATGAGGCAAATGCTACAAATGTCTGTTGGTGATGTACTTTAATACTGTCACAGGGATTAAGACTGTCACACACACAGAAGGAACAGACGGTGGATGAGATAAAACAATGAAGTTTATTAAACAAAGCAGGGTAGAGCAGACACGGCACAAGATGGATGAATATACGAATGGTGATATAGTGCTGGTGATGAGGAAGGACAGGTGCAGGTGATCAGAACTCTGGTGACTGGGAACGAGGGGGCGTGGCAGGTGCAGGTGGCTGAGTGCAGGGAGAGAGTGACTCTGTGACAAAGACAGAGGATTCAGTTGCTCCAAGCCCGTCTGCGCTGCTGTGGTGGTGGTCTTCTCTGCCATGGGGTTCAAGAACATCTGCGCTACTGTGGTGGTCGCCTGCTCCGCCATGGGGTTCTTCAAGACCATTGACGCTGCTGTGGTGGTCCTCTGCTCCGCCATGCTGGTCAGCTCTTCTACCCTGGTCATCTACCCGGCCTGCTCCACCCTGGTCACCTGTCCAGCCTTCTCCACCCTGGCGATCTGCTCGGCCTGTGCCACCCTCCGGCCTGCTCTGCCCTGGCTACCTGCCCTGCCTCAGTCTCCAGGCCCTCTTCCGCTCCACGGGTCTGGCCCTCCATCCCGCCCCCAGGTCCACCTCCGCTCCACCTCCCTCCTGGACATTTTTAGGAGCGTCTGGAAGCGCCTCCTTTGAGAGAGGGGGGGGGGGTGTCACAATTCACCAGTCACAGTGCTCCTGATTACCACCAGAGGGCACTCCTCCCCGGACTGTCATTCCATCAAAGACTACATTACCCATAATCCTTTGCCCGGACTTATCATCACTCATTGTTTACAACTGTGTCTCATTTACCTCATTACCTCTGCCTGTATCTAGCTTGTTCACCCTGTCATGCACTGCAAAGTCTTGTCTTGTCTGTACAGCATTACTAAGCGTTTCCCCTGGTTTCCATGTTCCTGGTTTTTGATATCTGCTCATGTCCTAGTTTTCTTGTTCCTGTCTGATTTACTGTGCTCTGACCTTTTGCCTGTTTAATAGACTACGACTTTAGATTGTGCTACCAATAAACTGCATTTGGATCTTCTATCGTTGTTGCTCAGTGCTTGCAACAACTAACACCAGCAATACATAACACTTATACTATCGTATTTCATTTTATGTTATAGAGCATTGTATTGTTTAGATTTATTTAAATATTTAGCACTGAAAGGTTGCCTACCTTCCTATATATTTCATATTTCAACATTTCCATTGATTTGACACATTTTAGTCAATATTTTAACTAGTACAATGTGTACAAGTTTAAGTAAAAGTAACAACTAAGCAACTAACTAATGTAAGTGAAAATCAAATGCATTCTTCTTCTTTCTGAGGTAAATTCAAGGCTTATTCCTCAGCGTGTCTTCTAAACTCGATGAAAAGCAGAGGAATCTGATGAAGCTTGATGCTTTGTTTATCGAGGTCATGGGGACATTTACAAGTTTGCGTGGCTCACATGGACGATTACTGTATGAATAGGCTGGGTGTGATTAGATTACAGATAATCAACAGAGATGTGAAAAACTCTGCCTCTCGTTGGTTTCATACGGATTACATAAACAGAGTATATTTGATATGCATTTGAAAGTAAACACTTCTTTCATCTTTCATGTTTGTGTGGCAAGTATTCTCTGAGTTTCGGTTCATTTTTGTAAAGTGTTTCAGAAAGAAGTTCACAGAGACTGAGACAGCAGAAAGCGCACTGTTTTCTTTATTATACAAAAGCACAACGTTTTGTTGTTATTGTGAGTGTACACAAATAAAAGTAGATTCTTCAAATTTCGAATTATGTATTAAGTTAAGTAAGCTTTTTGCTGTTATCAGGAAAAATGCAAGTGATCATGCCAACACCTCCGCTGACCCCTGTCTGAAATGAGACAGCCTTGATGACGCATGTGGCCTTTAAATGCGCCCTCTGAAGATCACGGCCTTCAAAATGAGACAACTATTGTGGAGTCTTTGCAGGGACAGATTAATGCACAGGCTAACATGGGCCTGGCATCGGGCACCTCCACCGCGTCTGACTGTCGAAAGATGCTCGGAGGAAGCTCAATCCAGGGTTCTCCAGTTGGGGAACTCACCTGGAAAGCAAAGAAGGCACTCGTATCCCCCCTTAGAAGGGAATGGCGCTGCAAGCGACACACACAAGCCAGCCTTCCCGCACATTTCCTGTTTGTACCCAACACACAGGAAGAAACCGGCTCCACCTGGAGAGTGTAGAATCTTGCAAAGGTATTAAGTGTTGCCCAGCCTGCAGATGTCTGCCAGAGAGGCGCCGTACACCAACACCCAAGAGGAAGCAACACTGTGAAGTGAGCACTCACTCCAAGGGGGCATTGCTAGCCTTGGGATTTGTATGCGAAGACGATGGCATCAACTATCCAGTAAGCCAACCTCTGTTTGGAGATATCCTTTCCCTTCTGCTGACCTCCAAAGCAGACAAAGAGCTGCTCTGAGCTTCTAAAGCTCTGTGTGCGGTCAATGTAGATTATGTAAGGCTGGGTCTTCATCCTCTAGGGGCAGTGCTTGCAAGTTCACCACCTGGTACCAAAAAGGAGTGGTGGTAACTTTGGTGGTCTCAGGATTGCGTGAGAGTCATCAGGTCCAAATTTTGCGAGGAGGTCAAAAACCAGGTCCAGATCGACTGTTGGCTGCACGATTGAGCTCGCCCGAAATTCAAATGGCACAGAGCGGTGGTTGATGTACGCTACCATTGCAGTTTTATCCATCCGGACTAATACGTGCTTGTCCTGCAGAGCCAGCAGTACTATGTGGTAGATTTCCCCTACACACCTGACTTAAGTTAAACAAAGTGTCTCCAACACCTGCAAAATTATTCTCAGGTGACTCCCCCTCTGACCACATTGGTTGATGCCTAAGTGTAGCTACTCTGACCCCATAAAATGCCGAAGAATTATATTTACCTGACCCCATCAAAACCCCGCCTAAGAGCCTCACACTGAGTCGAATGAACGTCTTGTCCCTTTTTGACACTATCATTCAGGAATAAGTTCTCTAGTGTCTTGCTAACCTGAAGTGAACCAGACAGACTCCATCAAATGCCCTTGAAATGCTTTAATCGGCCAGGAGAGTTCCCATAAACAATCTCAGAGAATCTCACCCAGCAAAGAATACAGCAGTTTATATAGGATGGACATACACACACAGTAAAAATACCATGACATATTACTCATGATCATCTCTTAATTTTCCCTTTAATATGATTTTTTCAATCTGTGCAAAACAAGCATCCAAAAACTCATGGGGTTAGTAGTTCATTTGATTACTCAATATGTCATGGCCTATTATATAACTGTCTAGCCAGTATCTTCAATCTTCCACTCTTTCGACACATCAACCTTAGAGTACATTATGTTTTCAAGTGTTAAAATGTTAGGCCTGTAGGAAGAAGAAATGTTAGTTAAAGGGGTGGTAAACAACGATTTCACTATTCTAACTTTAGCTAGCGTGTAATGTTGCTGCTTGAGCATAAACAACATCTGCAAAGTTACAACGTTCAAAGTTTAAAGCAAAGGGAGATATTTGCTTTTAAAGAAATCAGTTTCTAAGAACTACAGCAAACGGCCAGTAGGCGACTACACACATTCCTCCAGGGTTGGTGACATCAACAGGCTCAATATTTACATAAACCCCTCCTCCGAGAATATTAAATAGGGGGGGGTGAGGCCATTTTGTATCGCGGCGCTGTTGTGGTATAGTTAGGCTGGAGTGTTGTTGCCGCGATGCAGAGGAAACGCTGTTATTTTCATCCGGATTGCAGGTCTGGGGTACTTGCTCTGTTCAGCCTTCCTTGGGACGGGGGTGCATTGCAGAGCGTTTAACATACAGCATGTTATATGCACGTGTGTATGAGACAGCGGGGAATCAGGCACGCGCAGGGCTCCCTGCAGCACATCTAACAGAGGGAAACATCCACCGTCTTCGCGATTTCAATGCCAGATTTGCACAACGTCAGCTGCGTGAAAAAAACACTGCCAGTGTGTGGATGCACGACGCGCGCGCTGCACATTTCACGGAGGACAACACAAACTTCCACAAACTTCGCGAGTTCAATACAGGATATCAGTGTTGTGCGTGAATGAGTTCAAAAGAACGCGTTCATTGAACACGCTCATTTTTTCGTGAACGTTGAACTGAACGCAACACATTTTTTAATAAAGAACTTGAACGTGAATTAGTTCACATTATGTGTCATGAACGGCAGACATCACTGTAAATGAACGTTGGAATTTGTTTTCCATTGAAAACTGAGTGACATCTGTTTTCTCTTTTGAAACGCAACGAGAGAAAGTTCCTCCCTCCTGTATTCTCGCTGGTGCCGCTTAAATCATGTATCACCAGACAGAAATGGTTTTGACATTGTGTGCGCAATGCATTGCGGGCAACGTAGTGTCCGGCTGAGAATAGTTGAATAGCATACTGGCTTCCGCACAACGTTACCCGTGATTAATTGCAGCAGAGCGGGGTAGGCATAGCAACGCCGCGTAGCAGGCAACGACGAGAGCGCGGAGGGCTAGAGGAGCGAGAGAGAGAGAGAGAGACAGACCAAAGACGAGAGTGAGAGAAAGCGCTGCAATTAAAAAAAAAATGGCTAGTGGAAGTTTTTTGTGCCTTTGAGTTTTGCCTTCATTACCTTCATTCAAGAGTTTTGCTCATTTCATACACACACATATGTATATATAATATCATATATATCAAATAATATATACATATTTCATATTATATATTCTTTTTTTAATTAAATGCTGGTAGATTTCATTGCACTAAGTATAGAACTGGTCTACCTTGTCTGTACTGCTGCAAGTTTCATCACCTGGTAAGAAACCCACAATTGCAGTGTCATGAGCAAATGTCTACAATGAGCAGCTTCAAGGAACGTATAGTGATTTCTAGCTCGTAGTGTGAAAAAAAGTATTTATTTGAATATCTCACGAAAAAAGTAAAATGAACTGAACTTTGAACTAGTTCAGAATTAAAATTGTGAACTTTGAACGTGAACTGTTCACTTTGAGCATGTATGAACTGAACTTGAACTAGTTCAGAAAAGCTGTGAACTGGCACAACACTGCAGGATATGCACAACGGCTTGTCCTGAAAGCTGGATTTACAAACAGAAGCTGTTTACGGGCCACAACCTGTAAGTCTGATTTATTTTGAGCCTCTCAGTTGGTTGAGGACCGAGCTCCAGTGTGTCTGGGAACCTGAATTTTTTTTTTTTTCCTCTCTCCCCTCTCCTCGCCTCAAGCTTCAGTCCATGAGGGGCTGCCTGCTTTAATTTCATTTTGTGTTTATTTATATATACACAGAGTCTGATCATCTGAATGATCTAACAAGATGGGCTGGAAAACACTAGCCAGGCCCCCAGACATCATACAAATGGCACCAGCAGAAATACAGATGCACCTGCAGAGGGGCACCGAGTTGGAGCAATGGAGACTAACCCAGTCTCCCAAAGTAGAGGCAGCAGTGTGGCAAGAAAATGAAAAATGGGCCCAACCTATATTAACATAACATTAAAGGTAACACTTAAGAATTCTGTTCCATCATGAATTAATAACTACACTGGAACAAATAAGTAATGCAGTATTAACACTCTAGTCACTACTATTAACTAACAAGAAACTATGATAAAAGCTCAGATTGTTTTGTAACTTTTTGTAACTCCCCATAATATTCTTGAGAGATCGTGACAAGACTTTGGCAGCAGAACTACTTCTAACACTGAAAACATCTCAATTAGCCACAGAACAAGTTATACGTATGCTGCGTTTCCAGTGCGACTGCATTTCGCCAGTGTAAAGAATGTTTATTTGGCAGCTACTGTTCTAAAACGTTGCATATATTCCTGCGGGCCACAGGATACTTCCTGTCAGAAGGGCCAGCACTGGCTGGATTGTATCCAATTTATTTGAAATAAAGCATGTGAGTGTGAATAACACAACATCCTCCTTTGAATTATTTTATGTACAATAACCTGTTTTCAAGGAATAGGCAAGGCAAGGCAAGGCAAGTTTATTTGTATAGCACATTTCATGAATGCACATTTTGAAAGTGGCTACTGTTGGAGCACATCTGATCTGTTCAGGAAGCTGGTTCCAGCTACGGCTGGCATAATAGCTAAAAGCAGACTCTCCTTGCTTTGAGTGAACCCTTGGTATTTCTAATTGACTTGATCCTGATGATCTGAGTGATCTGTTGGGTTTGTATTTAATCAGCATATCTGCAATGTATTGAGGTCCTAGGTCATTGATTGATTTATATACAAGTAATAGTACTTTAAAATCGATCCTAAATGTAACTGGAAGCCAGTGTAAAGACCTGAGGACTGGTGTGATATGGTCATATTTAGGGTTTTTTTGCGCACAAAAACTATTATCGCCGATTCATAAAGTTATTGTAGAGCCACTGTAGTGAGATGGACTTTGTAACGATGTCTTTAGTACCTTTTAAGGGTCTTGAGAGTGTAAAGTGCATTGTGCCAATGGAGGCCTTTCAGAGCCATCAACTAAAATATCTTCATTTCTGTTCCGAAGATGAACGGAGGTCTTACGGGTGTCGAAATACATGAGGGTAAGTAATTAATGACAGAAATTTCATTTTTGGGTGAACTAACCCTTTAATTTTGAAGAAACTGGGTTGTTCACAAGAGTGTGGAAACAATCAAAAAATTAACAGAGAATGTATTTTATGATTTAGATCCTTTACTGAAAACCAACATCACATAACTGAAGACTTTACATTGTTTTTGGAAAGATTAAATTAAATCAGCATGCTTTTAAGTGCATCTGACGGAGTTGACACAAATTAAGTTATGGAGTGAATAAATATAATTAAAAAAAATATATATATATTTAGAAATAAGCCTGTCCCCTTACATGCTTCATTATCTGAGACCTTTATCTACAAAAATACCAATTTTTAATAATGTAGTTAGTTTACATTTTTTTACATCTAAAACATGTCCCTTATCTCAAGAATCAGTGCTATATTAAACTGTAGGCTTACACTGCGAACTATTATTTAAGGCAGGGCAGGGCCTATTCATTTTATTATTCAATATGTGTATACCTGTACAATAGCACCAGGAATGCCAGCTGTCATCTGGGAAAGGCCATCCTTGAGAATCTCCAAGGTTGGCAGGAGGCTATCGTAGTAGCAATCATCTTCTTGTAGTTTATCTAATGCGGCGGCAAGAGGTCTTGACACTGCACAATATTCCTTCAGGAATCGATACTCCCACTCAGTGATGCCCTTTACACTCTAGAAAAAATGGTGTTTAAATCTCCGATTGGGATTTCTGTGATGAGAGACAAGGCGTCATGAATCGAGTTCCAGCATGTAGCAGTGGGTATGATGAGCTTTCTTTTTAGCACATCCTCAACCTGGTCTGAAGCCACAGTAGAGCGACTAGTTTTTGTCCAGAGAGCTGCACACTTGGCGAGAGCACTTCTGTAAACTGCTTTACAGTCATTGTTACTGGTCAGCCATTTCTCCAGGTCATTTTTTTAGGGTTTAGTGTATGTGATGCACAGTGCAGATGAGGCGGCTGTGGAGTGCAGGATGGGATTCAAACGTTCTAAAGGCTTTTACAAAATTGCTGCCATTATCGGTAACACAGGCTGTTACTTTATATGATAGTCCAAAGGCTGAATGAACCTGTTCTATTTCGCTAGCTATGACATCGTAAGTGTGTCTTCCTCTCACCCTCTTGCAGGCAAGAGCAGCCTTCTCGCGTTTGAAACTAATGCTGTCTATCCAGTGCACCGTCATAACATCAGTAACTTTTGTTGTTGGCGGACCAAATGTCCGCAATGGTACACGCATGATCTAGAAACTCAGAAAATGTAATGGGAAAATGTTTTCCTGTCGGACGTTGGCTTGCAAGTTGCTGGTATTTTATCTAGTATTTTTGTAAACCTGGGCGATTCAATGGTCGACAGGGGAAGCATGTGTTCTACAATGAACCCTGCAACTAGCCTGTTCATTTCTGTTTGTGTTACCTGCTGAGCTTCAAGAAAAGCTTAGCTTGTTTAGGCGGGGCGTCGGCTGCTGAGTGAGTGACACATTTTGTATTGCCATGCTGGGCTGACAAATGCTTAGACAGGTTGCTCAATGAGTTGGCAGCAGTTGAAAGACACTTGTCACAAATATTTTTGTCCTTTCAAGCAATAAACTGAAAGTAAAGTGAATATCGCCACTGGCCGAAACCCCCTGTCTCCGTCTCCATCTCCATATATATACACTCACCTAAAGGATTATTAGGAACACCTGTTCAATTTCTCATTAATGCAATTATCTAATCAACCAATCACATGGCAGTTGCTTCAATGCATTTAGGGGTGTGGTACTGGTCAAGACAATCTCCTGAACTCCAAACTGAATGTCGGAATGGGAAAGAAAGGTGATTTAAGCAATTTTGAGCGTGGCATGGTTGTTGGTGCCAGACGGGCCGGTCTGAGTATTTCACAATCTGCTCAGTTACTGGGATTTTCACGCACAACCATTTTAGGGTTTACAAAGAACGGTGTGAAAAGGGAAAAACATCCAGTATGCGGCAGTCCTGTGGGCGAAAATGCCTTGTTGATGCTAGAGGTCAGAGGAGAATGGGCCGACTGATTCAAGCTGATAGAAGAGCAACTTTGACTGAAACAACCACTCGTTACAATCGAGGTATGCAGCAAAGCATTTGTGAAGCAACAACACGCACAACCTTGAGGCGGATGGGCTACAACAGCAGAAGACCCCACCGGGTACCACTCATCTCCACTACAAATAGGAAAAAGAGGCTACAATTTGCACAAGCTCACAAAAAATTGGACAGTTGAAGACTTGAAAAATGTTGCCTGGTCTGATGAGTCTCAATTTCTGTTGAGACATTCAGATGGTAGAGTCAGAATTTGGCGTAAACAGAATGAGAACATGGATCCATCATGCCTTTTTACCACTGTGCAGGCTGGTGGTGGTGGTGTAATGGTGTGGGGGATGTTTTCTTGGCACACTTTAGGCCCCTTAGTGCCAATTGGGCATCGTTGAAATGCCACGGCCTACCTGAGCATTGTTTCTGACCATGTCCATCCCTTTATGACCACCATGTCCCCATCCTCTGATGGCTACTTCCAGCAGGATAATGCACCATGTCACAAAGCTCGAAACCAATTTCAAATTGGTTTCTTGAACATGATAATGAGTTCACTGTACTAAAATGGCCCCCACAGTCACCAGATCTCAACCCAATAGAGCATCTTTGGGATGTGATGGAACGGGAGCTTCGTGCCCTGGATGTGCATCCCACAAATCTCCATCAACTGCAAGATGCTATCCTATTAATATGGGCTAACATTTCTAAAGAATGCTTTCAGCACCTTGTTGAATCAATGCCACGTAGAATTAAGGCAGTTCTGAAGGCGAAAGGGGGTCAAACACAGTATTAGTATGGTGTTCCTAATAATCCTTTAGGTGAGTGTATATATATATATATATATATATATATATATATATATATATATATAAACTGATTTCACAACTTTCACTAATAACAAGATATTTTCTTTATTTATCCTTTCATGGAAAAGCATTTTCTTCTGTGTAAATGCATTTAAATTCTTTCTATACTTCAATCTCTTAATCTTCAGCAAGAGTTTTGAATCACGTTGGCTCTCTCGCAAGAAATGAGTCACACTTTCTCTGTGTTGAAAGGCATGTGATTGGCTGTTCACTGCTGACACTTTCATGTGCACATGCTCCACAAACTCGAGAAACAGAGAAAGCTGATGATCATCATCATGGTACCAACAAAGCCGGGTTTGATTGGTTTGGTTTTGTCAACTCGAAACTAATCCTGTAACACTGAGTTTGTTCAGCTACCATCATGGTCCAGGCTCCCGCTCCGAGTTAGATTTGAACCTTCACCTAAATGGCCTATATAGGTGACACGCCACTTTCATTATCGATGATAACTTCATCAGACACAATGTGACACAGGCAATAAATAATGTGCTATTTATAGCAGTCAAAAGAGCATACCTTTACCTCAGAGCTTGTCGTTCTTCCTGTCCGCTTCTCTTTTTCATTAGGTTGTGTGTTTATGTTTTTGGATTTTATTTATTCTGTAGTTCCCTTTCGAGGGAACTCGCACTGCATCGAGACGACGCTTTGGGGATGCTCCCTTAGCATCAGCGAATCTGAAACCAGAATGCCAACTAGGCCAATCCGATTGGCGTGCGTGATGATGTCATTGTGACGGCATACCGGAAGTATAAAAGGGAGCTGGAACGTAATGGCGGTAGTTATTGCTCTTCAGCAAGCGCTATCTGTCAAACTGTCTGTCTATTTACTGTTGTATTGTCAAGTGAAAGTGTGTGTGACTGAAAAGAAATGGAAAAATGTGAGAGTGTGAGAGAGTTCAAGCAGTGTGTGCATCCTTGCCCTCGCTACATGTCGGGCTCGGATACACACCTGCTTTGTGTGCATTGCCTGGGCGTTCAGCATGCTCAAGCGGCTCTCGAGGGAGCCGCTTGTAAGCATTGTGAGAGGCTGACGCTCAGGGTGCTCCGGTCTCGGCTGGCCGCGTTTGATGAGGCCGGCCAGCCTCGTGAGCCCCGTGGTTCTGGACCCGCAGTCGCTGAGGCGGCTCGGCGTCGCAGATCATGGGGCTCACAGCGGGACTTGACAGAGGGTTTCGGGACTGCTGCGGCACTTTCCCGATCCTCCTCTGACAGTTCCGTGGATCTTCCTCCCCGTGTGGAAGCCCGCTCTGCGGCTTCTTCCCCCGGGGTGGGAGGTCCGGTGCTTGTTCTCTCTGGTTCCGAGGAGCCAGAGGAACTAGGCACCGAGGCGGGGGATGAAGCAGCAATTGTCCACCCGCCCAAGAGGAGATGGTCGAGGTGTTGACCCGGGCCGTGGCTAAATTAAAAATAAATTGGCCACAAGAGGCTCCGGAAATCCAGCCACCCAGTAGGCTGGATGACCGGTTCCTCTCCACCGGGTTCAAACACCTCGCCGGGGCCTGCCCACCGAGGTGTGCAGATCCTGGAGGAAGCCCTATTCTTCGCGTGTGTCTAATCCTCCAGTGTTGGATTATTCCAATATTCTGGGGGCACGCGAAGCGGGCTATGGGGCGATGCCTCGGGTGGAGGAGGCTCTCGCGAGCTATCTTTCACCCGACTCTGCATCGTCCCTTAAGGCTCCGGTTTTGCCCACCAAACCCTGTCGGGACACCTCATCTTTGGTGGGCAAAGCTTATATGGCGGCTGGTCGGGCTGGTGGTTCCCTGCACACTCTCTCGGTGTTGCAGGCCTACCAGGCCGATCTCCTCAAAGAGTTGGACGAGGGAGATGGTCCCTCTCCGGAGGACATTCTGGAACTGAGGAAGGCTGCAGATTTGTCTCTCCGCGTCACCAAGGAGACGGCCCGCGCTATCGGCCGCTCCATGGCTTCCATGGTGACTGTGGAGAGACATCTCTGGCTGAATCTGTCGGGTATAAAGGAGAAGGATAGAGCTTTTCTCCTGGACTCCCCGATCTCGCCTTCTGGGTTGTTTGGAGACGCGGTTAACGCCGTCGTTTCCAGACACCAGGAGGCGAAGAGACAGTCGGCAGCCTTCCACCAGTACCTCCCTCGCCGCTCTAAGCCGGGGAAGGCTGGCCCTAGCGGGCAGCCTCAGCCGTCATCCAGCTCCTCGCACCGGAAGGTGCAAAAAGAGAGCGTCGCATCTAGAGCCCCTCCCCCGGGAGCCTGGCAACAGAGGCGACGCTCTCAGCAGCAGTCTTCAGCTCCTAAGGGCGATCTTCGGAACGTCCTTCAGGCGCGGAAGGCTGCTGGGAAGAAGTCCTAGCTGCGGCAGGGCTTCAAAGAGCGGTCCCCCCCGTGGAGAAACAACCGAGGTTGTTTCCTCCACGGCGCTCTGGGGAAATCGATGTGGTAAACCCGCCGTCTATGACGCTTCGGGCCACATCGATTTCCCGCGAACGCATGCTGCACCCGCCGCCTCTGGAAAGACCTGCGGCTGGGCAGCTCGCGCGTCCGCACACGGAGAACCATTCCCAGCTACTTCCTGCCGGTCAGCCGCTTCAGGAGGTTGGGAACGGGAACCGTGCAACACCCGACGCCAGCCTCGAGAGGCTAGTTCCCTTAGTAGATTATCTCGGCACATGGAAATGCCTTCCGAATATTTCTACATGGGTCCTGCGTACTGTAGAAAAGGGTTAAAAACTGCAGTTCGGTACTCCTCCTCCACAATTCAGGGGGTTATACTGGACAGCAGTGGTACCCGAGCAGGTTCGGGTAATGGAGCTAGAAGTAAAAACTCTTTTAGCGAAGGAAGCCATAGAGCGTGTTCCTCCGCTGGAAAGAGAGTCCGGGTTCTACAGCCGGTACTTTATAGTTCCCAAAAAGGATGGAGGGTTGCGTCCGATTATAGATCTGAGGGTTTTGAATCTGTCTCTGAGGAGCTTCAAATTCAAAATGCTCACCATTCCCATGATCGTGAGTCAGATCCAGTCCGAGGACTGGTTCGTCACGATAGATCTGAAGGACGCATACTTTCATATCTCCATCCTCCCATGTCAGAGGAAGTATCTGAGGTTCGCTTTCGGGGGCGAAGTGTACCAATATCGAGTGCTTCCCTTTGGCCTAGCCCTCTCCCCACGCACATTCACGAAGTGCATGGATGCAGCCCTGGCTCCATTGAGACTTCAGGGCATCCGTGTACTGAATTATATTGACGACTGGCTCATACTGGCCCAGTCGTACGAGGTGGCGGTCCGGCATCGAGATGTCGTTCTGAACCACATAAAGTGCCTGGGGCTGAGACTCAACACGAAAAAGAGCGTGTTGGCGCCGTCCCAGAGGACAACGTTCCTCGGGGTCGTATGGGATTCGACAACGATGCGGGCACAATTGTCTCCCGCGCGAGTCGAGACCGTACTGGCGATGGTCTCAGGAATAAGGCTAGGCCACAGCATCACTGTGAAGCACTTTCAGAGAGTGCTGGGGCACATGGCAGCAGCGTCCAGCGTAATACCTTCTGGCCTGCTGTACATGAGACCCCTCCAGTGGTGGCTGAAAACCAAGGGGTTTTCCCCCAGAGGGAATCCTTTCCGTATGATCAGGGTAACGCGCAAATGCCTTCGTTCCCTAGTCATATGGAAGAAACCTTGGTTTCTGTCCCAGGGGCCAGTGTTGGGAGCGTCCTGTTGCCGGAAATCCGTTTCAACAGACGCCTCCCTCACTGGTTGGGGCGCGGTCATGGACGGCCGCTTTGCGAGGGGCCCATGGGAGGGCCGTCATTCCTCCTGGCACATAAATTGCCTGGAGATGATGGTGGTCTACAAAGCTCTCAGGAGCTTTCTCCCGGACCTCCGCGGCCAGCATGTCCTGGTACGGACAGACAATACGTCTGTCGTAGCGTACATCAACCGCCAGGGGGGATTGAGGTCGCGCTCTCTTTGCGGACTGGCGCGTCGAGTCCTCCTGTGGACCCAGGGGAAACTGTTGTCCATCAGGGCAATGTATGTCCCGGGGGTCCAAAATCAGGGAGCAGACATCCTGTCGAGGCAGGGGCTGAGGCCCGGGGAGTGGCGACTCCACCCAGAGGTGGTGGAGGCCATATGCAAGAGGTTCGGCCCAGTGGAAGTGGATCTGTTTGCATCTCGAGAGACGTCCCACTGTCCACTGTGGTTTTCCCTCACGCGTCCAGCTCCGCTGGGGCTGGATGCCATGGTTCAGACGTGGCCGAGGCTGCGTCTGTACACATTTCCCCCGATTGCGCTGCTCCCGGGAGTCCTGGAAAGGGTCCGTCGACAGGGGGTCAGTCTACTTCTGGTAGCACCCCGTTGGCCGACTCGAGTTTGGTTCTCGGATATCATAGCTCTGCTAGCAGGTCAGCCGTGGGAGATTCCTCTGAGGAGGGATCTCCTATCTCAGGCGGCGGGTACGATATTTTACCCCCGCCCGGAGATTTGGAACCTATGGGTCTGGCCCCTGAGGGGACCAGGTACATAGAGGCTGGCCTATCGGCGGAGGTGATAGAGACCTTACTCAGTTCCAGGGCTCCGTCTACGAGGAGACTGTACAGCCTCAAGTGGAATGTATTTTCCACTTGGTGCAGGGAGCGTGAGGTGGACCCAGTTAACTGCCCGGTGGCTTCAGTGCTGGAGTTCCTCCAAGATCGCTTCTCTGCAGGGCTTACCCCGTCCACACTCAAGGTGTACGTGGCTGCCATTGCGGCTTTCCACGCTCCTATGGGTGATGGGCCTCTGGGTAGGCACCATCTGGTTGTACAATTCCTCAGTGGGGCTCGGAGGATGAGGCCTGCGGCTCATTCCAGAGTTCCAACCTGGGACCTGGCAGTGGTTCTCGAAGGTTTGGCTGAGGCCCCCTTCGAGCCATTGGAGTCGGCCGAACCTAAGAACCTGACCCTTAAGGTGGCTTTTCTCCTCGCCATTACCTCTCTTAGGAGAGTGGGAGATCTCCAGGCCTTGGCAGTAACGCCGACCTGCCTGGAGTTTGCCCCGGGAGGAGTAAAGGCCATCTTACACCCTAGGCCGGGCTACGTGCCTAAGGTGCCATCAAGGGTGGTCAGGTCTTTGGTTCTGCAGGCATTTCATCCTCCGCCTCACGTGATGGCGGAAGAGGGGAGACTTCACCTACTCTGCCCGGTTAGGGCGCTCAGAGTTTATTTGGCGAAGTCTGCACAGTGGAGGAGATCACAACAACTGTTGGTGTGTTTTGGCTCACCTAGGAAGGGATTGCCTGCGTCTACCCAGACAATCAGTAACTGGATTGTCCAGGCGATTACCATGGCCTATCAGGTGCGCAGTTTGCCTTCACCTGTGGCTGTGAGGGCTCATTCCACCAGAGGCATGGCCTCTTCGGTGGCCCTTCTTTCTGGGGTCCCCTTGCAGGATATCAGCGAGGCGGCCAGGTGGGCTACCCCACACACTTTCATCAGGTTCTATAGCCTGGATCTCCCTACGACGCCTGGTGCGAGGGTGCTCCAGTCCTAGCTGTGCCCGGTCTCCGGCTTCACACTAGGGCAGGTGCTACCCTTCGGTGTGGCCTAGTGGGTACTCGTTCCCCAAAGCGTCGTTCCGATGCAGTGCGAGTTCCCTCGAAAGGGAACTGCTCGGGTTATGTATATAACCCTTGTTCCCTGGAGCGCATGCTTCAGAGCAATTACTACCGCCATTACGTTCCAGCCCCCCTTTTATACTTCCGGGTATGCAGTCACGATGACGTCATCACGCACGCCAATCGGATTGGCCTAGTTGGCATTCTGGTTTCAGATTCGCTGATGCTAAGGGAGCATCCCCAAAGCGTCGTTCCGATGCAGTGCTCGTTCCCTTTCTCAGGGAACAAGGGTTATATACATAACCCGAGCAGTTATCTGTTTGCACACAATAAAAAAAAAATCACTTTTTATACGGTCCCTAACTGGTTTTCCACACTACATTGGACATTCCGTGGACATTCGCAAGTAAGAATGCCGTTAAAATAATAATTGGCCATTTTTTTCAATTGTAAAAACGGTTGTAGCTTGACAATCATTGCTTCACAATATCATGTCGCTGTTTACAATTTGCAAACATGCATTTATTGCAGTTATATTGAGATCGCGGAAGTCTGAATGTGCGAATATAAAACCAACTTTACCGGAGTATTCGAATGGACTGTGAATAAATCGAACTTGACGTGCGATGCCGCGCTGACTGACATTTGCGCATGAATCAGTCACGCACAGAGAAATATTGTTAAAGTTAAGTTAAAAAATAAGTAAAACATTTTAACAAGCAGAATAATACAGCATCACAATGCAAATTTTTTAGCTATGTCTTTTAACAATTACAGGATTTTGAAAGACAAAAAGATGAACTTTAACATGAACCATAATTGACTTTTACATTATGTCAGCTGTCACTTAACTTTGTGCGAGGCCTTGGTGAGGTGCGAGGCCACTTGACACAGCCCTTGCGACTCTGTGTGGAGGTAGGCCTACTGTGCTACCGACTCGAACCAGTCCGGGGCGTTCACCATTGCTTTTTTTGCGCGTGTAAATGTATCTTTACAGAAGCAATGCGCGTGTGGTGCGGCGCGCTAGTTATTCCAGGCACACCTATGCGAGATGAACACTCAACTTTTCAGAATGCCGGAAGTCAAGTGCACAGCAGGTCATGTGACAAAAACAAACCGATGATCAGCTTCAGCCTTTCCGTATAACAAGCTCGGCCGAACAGGTGATCATAGCTGAACACTAGGGCAGATTTTTATTTCTCTTCTCGCAAGTCCTTTTGGAAAGGAGAAAGCAGCGCGGCCGCACTATCCACGTGTTCCACGCAAACACCCCTAATATAATGCCAATATAATCACTACTTATAGGTGTACCATAGTGATTCAGGATAAGACAAAAATACGGTTTGGAAAATGGATTCATGATGCACTCGCTCATTATATAAATTTTGTACATTTTAAATACAAAAAAGTTACGGATTTAATAATAATATTAATAATAAGAAGGACAATAATATTGTGAATAATATACATATTATTATTATTACAACAGAATAATAATTAGCATACATAGCTCTTTTTTGGTGTGTGTGTGTGTGTGTGTGTGTGTGTGTGGAGGGGTGGGGTGTGTGGGGGGGCGTTAAGGGACCTGGATAATGGATAGAGGGCGCTGGCCCAAAAAAGGTTGAGAACCACAGTGCTGCCCTCTTAAGGTTGAACGGTGGCTACTGCAGTTGAATTTTCCTATTGGACGTTGTGGTACATCGTGACGTAGGATGGTACCTCCAACGGCTCACTATCCGCGCCCCTGGCACGAGCTCCCCACGCCCTCAGGAATGTTTCCCCCAATCACACGATGAGAACGGCTTCACTCCAGTATGAACTGTCATATTACATGAGGTAGAAACATTATGAATGAAACTCACTTGACACTTGCTTTAACATTGTATTGAAGAAAATGCGGTTAAATAATGCAGTTGTCAGTACACGTCAGGCTTTTCTTGCGATATTATTGCCGCCCGTCATGTGTACAGATAATTTTCATGCATGAGACGCGCTTTCAAACCCTGACACGCAAGTGGTTGCCGCGGACGCAGATAGATTAGGTCAGTTCTCTTGCGCGGCTGCTTCACTAGCATCGTCTGCATCGGGAGTTAACGCAGTTTGAGCAGCGGCTCGCATTGATAAGGCTCCGGGTTTGTGTCTGTTACAGACAATCCACCCTCCTCCACTTCAGGTGAAGGTAGGAGAAATGACCGCTCTGTTGCAAAGCTGGCGTCACTCCAGTCATTCTCCATCTTTGCGACTCGCGAGTCAGACAGCTGTCAATCAATCCGTCACTGCGGGTCTCAGGTGCACGCCCTCCGCTCAGCTCCGCCCTCGGTTCGTCCCCTCTGTGTCCGCCGGGCTCTGCCCACTTTTCCAGCATTTTTTGAAAATTGCCAGTGGGTGGAGTTAAGCTCTGAGCAGGGGTTTAGTTACCCTTTAAAGCTCAGATTCGCGGGCCAGCGTCCATCAAACTGGATTTACAGTTGAACTATAACAAAACAACACTGCGACCGTTAAACACTTTGCCGCCTTTATAAAATTTGAATTATACTCCACGATGACATCTCATTCTTCATCTCCTGGAGGCATTGCAAAATACGTTATGGTTATTTCTCTGCCAGAAAGACACTTGTAAAATATGTTCTGCCGTTATCTCAGCCGGTCGTAACGATTCCAAGTCACACTGTATGATATCACCGTCATAAAGAACGCAGTGTTTACTAGTTCAGCCACCATTATCTGCTCATCCTGAAAGAATCCCGCGCGAACTCCCGCTCAACCCAAGTAGGGCTCGCTGCAGCCTGCGGTGGATATCCAACTCCGCCCACATCCAAGTGTGACGTCAGATATCCCGCCCTGCAGCTAATTTCATTGGTCACAGTTACGGGTAGGTTTAGAGATCAGAGTTTGGTGTAGGCAATCAGTACTTAATTCGTTACAGTGATGGGTAGGTTTAGGGATCAGTGTTTGGTGTAGAGGCAGTCTCTACTGTGATTGATATGTCCAATAAAATCTTAAAAATCGGCTGCAGGGCGGCATTGGCCTGAACTGGCCTCTGACGTCACACTTGGATGTGGGCCGGGTTGGACATCCACCGCAGGCTGCAGCGAGCCCCTTCTCGCTCAACCCCGAGTTTCCGTGTTATCATCCGCACAGCACATTCACGCCGAAGTCTGTCATTGTCCTAAAAAAGAAGCCATCTCATATCATTTCCACCTCAAACAAAGAATCATGCTGGTAAATCTTAATTATGACATCAAAATTCTAAATTATGACGACATAATTCATAATTTTGACACTACATGGCATACCAGGTCACAATTATGGCATAGCATTTAAGTAATAAATTCAACGTTTTATCAATTTCGACTTGGTACATCATAATTTTACCTTTTTGTCATGTCAAAATTCTGACGTAAAAAGATTTTTTAAAATCATTTGACTTAGTATGTCATCATTTTGACTTTTTCTGATATATTTATGACATAAATTGAAATTATTACATACTATGACATACTAGATTAAAAAGTTGAAATATCAAATACTATATATCATAATTCTGATCTTTTAAGTCATAAATTAATCAATTTTACCCTTTTGTCATAATAAAGTCAAAATTACAACTTAATTACAACTTTCATACTAGATTAAAAAGTCAAAATTATGATTGCTATAGGCTCAATTGGCTTTTTATATCATAATTATGTTTTAAGTCATACATTCAGCGTTTTATGTCCCAATCAAGTTGAAATTCTGATTTAAATCATAATTACAATTTTTTTAAAGTCACTTCAACTTTTAATGTCATAATTTTCTTCTCCTAATTAGGAGTTAGTGTCATTTTGACTTTGTATGTCAATTTGAAATATCTCATAATTATGACTTAGTATGTCAACTTTTTCTGACATTTATGACAAATTGAAATTGAGACTAGATTAAAAATGTGAAATTATGAGATAAAGTCGAAATTGACAGGCTTGTAAGTCATAACTGAGATAAGTCAATATTATGACTCATGATTGGGCTTTTTATATCAATTTGGACATGGTACATCATAATTTGACTTAGTGTGTCATCATTTTGACTTTTTCTGATATATTTGTGACATAAATTGAAATGATTGCATACTATGACATACTAGATTAAAACAGTTGAATATCCAAATTATGACTGTCATGATTGACTTTTTATATCATAATTAGGATCTTTTAAGTCATAAATTCAATGTAATTTTACCTTTTTGTCATAATAAAGTTCAAATTACAACTTAATTACAACTTTCATACTAGATTAAAAAGTCCCAATAAGAGCTAAAAAAAAATAAATTATGATTGCCAGAGGCCCAATTGACTTTTTATATCATAATTGTTTTAAGTCATACATTCAAAGTTTTGTGTCATAAGTCACTTCGACTTTTTTAGTCATTTTAAAATGTTCTTATAATTATGAGTTAGTGTCATTTTGACTTTGTATGTCATTCTTAAATCATAATTTTCATCTCATAATTTGACTTTTCATCTCAGAAATATGACTTATTTGACTTTTTCTGACATTTATGACAAATTGAAATTATGAGACTAGATTAAAAAAAATTTAATTATGGGATAGTCGAAATTGACAGGCTTGTAAGTCATAGTTGAGATAATAAATTACAAAATTTAAAATACAAAATTATGACTGTCATGACTGCCCTTTTATAATCATTTTCGACGTGGTACATCATAATTTCACCTTTTTATGCCATAATTAAGTTGAAATTCTGGTTTTAAATGTCATAATTACAATTTAAGTCACTTCAGCTTAAATTTATTTAAATTTTCATCTCATGATTATTAGTATGTAATTTTGAATTGTCAACAATTGACATACTAAGTCATAATTGAGAGATAAAAAAAGTAATGATTGACTTTATATCATAATTATGACATTTTAAGTCATAAATTCAACTGTTTATCAATTTCGGCTGAGTACGTCAATTATTTTTTGTCATAATTAAGTTGAAATTCAGAGATAAAATGTTATAATTCTGACCTTTTTAAGTCACTTTGACTTAGTATGTCATCATTTTGACTATTTAATTTATAATTTTCAAGTCTCAAATTATGACTTAGTGTGTCGTTTTGACTTTTCATCTCCGGAATATGACTCTTTCCCCCGGTTTCACAGACAATGCTTAAGCTAGTCCTAGACTAAAATGCATGTTTGAGCTGTTTTAACCGAAAGAATCTTGCACTGACAAATCTTAAAATATGTCAGTGGCATTGTTTTGTCTCAAGATGCACACCAGCAATGTTTTTTTCTTGGGCACGTTTATAAAAGTTACTTAAATGTCCTAATTGAACTAAGGCCTAATCCTGGCTTAGTCTAAGCCCTGTCTGTGAAACCGGGCCTTTATGTTATATTTATGATTAAAAGCATGGTTTTTGTTTCTTATGTGGTGGAAATGGTCATCATCCAAGAGAAGAAGTGAGTCTGCGGTCTGCAGTGTTGTCTGGACTGGCCGGTCAGTTGTGTTTGATAGATCATGTGACTCAGGACTTTATGTGCCATGACCCCTCTAACTGTGCAGAATGGTTTTGTTGGGTTTGTTGAATAAAAGCAGCTTGTGAATGGATGTGTGTTGTGTTTTGTTGCAGATGTGGAGATGGTCACCATCTGCTGCTCATTTCTGTCCACTGCAGGATAAAACCAAAACACGGACACAATCAAACTATAGCATATTAAAACTAGATAAAAACATTTGTGGAATAAACTTTAGGTTGGCTTGTAAAAATTTTACGTTTTTGTTTGGTACTTTTGATTAGATTTGATTAGACCTGATTTGATTAGCATTTTTAGGAAAAACCATAAGTCGGATCAGTTGGAAAAAAATATAGCAACAGTCTGAAGGTGTCTTGAAAAGTCTAGGAGTTTAAGAATAATAATAAAAAGCAAAGTACAATATCAGGAAACTGGCTTTTTCAAGTTCTTGATTTCTTATAGACATTACATTTTAAGATAGATAGATAGATAGATAGATAGATAGATAGATAGATAGATAGATAGATAGATAGATAGATAGATAGATAGATAGATAGATAGATAGATAGATAGATAGATAGATAGATAGATAGATAGATAGATAGATAGATAGATAGATAGATAGATAGATAGATAGATAGATAGATAGATAGATAGATAGATAGATAGATAGATAGATAGATAGATAGATGGAATGTCAGTTAACGGAGTCTAATGAGGCTCGATCTCCAACTGACAAAATTTGAATTGTCTTAGCTCATTTGAATATTCCGTCAATGAAAGTCTATGGGATTTTTCCGAGTTTTGATTAGCATTTTTAGGAATATCAGTATGTTTCCCAGTAATCATCAATGGCTGTGATTGGTCCGATCTGACGAGCGCTGTGAAATGTAACTATTAACACGTGACAAACGCAATCCACTTTAACCGCGCTCTCAATCCAGATACTTGATTTTGAAAATACATTGTTATATTGAAACATGACCACGTTGTATTTTCTTTTATTTTTGTGATCGCGTTCTTTTGGTCCTTTTATTCTGTATACAACACCGCCCGCGTTTACATCATCAGCGCGCGCCGAGTTCAACATGGCGGCCGTTGTTTAGTTGTTATTGATCTGCGGTTCCGAATAAACCCCGAAGCATTGAATCCGACGGGCTTTCGCATCTTCCTCCACCATGAGCGATGAGAAGAAACCCGAGGGCCGCAATTTCTTCATGGGTTATGATGACCTGAGCGACAGCAGCAGTGATTCGGACAGTCACGAGTCCAGTAAGAAGAGCCGCATCGAAGCGGAACCGTCCGGCTCATCCGACCCGCAGAGCCGCAAACGAGCCGCCGAACCGCTGCCGAAGCCCGACGATCTGTTCCGATCCGTCAGCAAACCCGCGTTCCTCTACAACCCGTTGAATAAAGTCATCGACTGGGACAGAAGAACCGTCAAAGCGCCAGAAGAGGTCAGTAGCCGTTACATCATGTTCCTTTTAATTATAATTAATAGTACATTTATTTAATATAACGTTACTCGCCCTTTAAATTTCTCTTCACTGACGTCATCTCAACGTATTTATTGAACTTTGTTTACATCAACATTTTATTGAATTTTAACAGATTCTATGGTGTATAATACATCAGATTAATGCGATTATTAAATAATCATATATATATATAATTATTTAATGATCGCATTATTAATTTTATTAATATTTTATAACGTTTTTATATATAAATATATTAAAAAAACGTTATAAAATATTAATAAAATTAATTAATATATCATTTAGTGCTGTCAAACTGATTAATCGCAGCTAACATGTAAGTATTTAATATAAAATAATTTGGGCTGTCAAAAGATTAATCGCGATTAATCGCATCCAAAATAAAAGTTTGTGTTTACATAATATATGTGTGTGTACTCTGTTAATTATTATTTCTATATAAATACACACACAAGCATGTATATATTTAAGAAAAAAATATTATTTTTATATATAAAACATTTATATTTATATATATTATAGATTATATAAATGTATATACAGTATATACATGCAAATATTTCTTAAATATATACGAAAGTGTGTGTATTTATATATAAATAATAATTAACAGAGTACACACACATATATTATGTAAACACAAACTTTTATTTTGGATGCGATTAATCGCGATTAATCTTTTGACAGCCCTAAAAATAATGTTATTTGTGTTGGTGTTATTGAATAATTCCGCACTTTTCAAACATATGTATTATTTATCATGCGCGTGAAGTCTTTAAATCTGCTGTGATATGGAGACTCTGGTCGTTTGACTGTGAAACTATGGGATGTTTCAGCCGCCAAAGGAGTTTAAGATGTGGAAGAACAACGCCGTTCCTCCTCCACAGACGTACGTGACGGAGGAGAAGAAGAAAGGAGCTCCCGCTGGGATGGACATGGCCATCAAATGGTCCAATGTGTACGAGGACAACGGAGACGACGCCCCTCAAGCCCAGCGCGGCCCCGCCCACTTCCTGCCAGAGGGGGAGGAGCCACAGGAGGCCGACTCTGGTAACGACCACATCTATCTATTCATCCATCCATCCATCCATCCATCCATCTATCTATTCATCAATCTATCAATCTATCTATCTATCTGTCTGTCTGTCTGTCTGTCTGTCTATCTATCTATCTATCTATCTATCTATCTATCTGTCTGTCTGTCTGTCTGTCTGTCTGTCTGTCTGTCTGTCTGTCTGTCTGTCTGTCTGTCTGTCTGTCTGTCCGTCCGTCCGTCCGTCCGTCCGTCCGTCCGTCCGTCCGTCCGTCCGTCCGTCCGTCCGTCCGTCCGTCCGTCCATCTATCTATCTATTCATCCATCCATCCATCCATCCATCCATCCATATATCTATCTATCTATCTATCTATCTATCTATCTATCTATCTATCTATCTATCTATCTATTCATCCATCCATCCATCCATCCATCCATATATCTATTCTAGG
>NC_137117.1:40929179-40931679 GCF_949357685.1 Gobio gobio | reverse complement strand
TCTATCTATCCATCTATATCTATCATCCATCTATATCTATCATCCATCTATATATATCTATCCATCCGTCCGTCCATCTATTTATCCATCCATCTATAATCTATCCATCCATATCTATATCTATCCATCCATCCATCTACCCATCTATTATCCATCCATCCATCTACCCATCTATTATCCATCCATCCATCTACCCATCTATTAGGGATGCAACACTACAGTTAGTCCACGGTTCAATACATACCTCGGTTTTTAACCACGGTTTTCGGTTCGGTTCGGTTTTTTGTAAAAAATAAAACACTTCACAGACTTCACTATAAAATATACACTGATTCTTATTAAAGCTGCTGTATTAGTTCTTCAGTCAAGAGCAGTGAGTGATTTTCTCTTTGTCTTTTGTTGTTGCATTAACATTAAAGGGATAGTTCGCTCAAAAATGAAAATTCTGTCATCAAGAAATGAATACAGGTTTGGAACAATATTAGAGTGAGTAAATAATAACAATAGAGGTGAACTGTCCCTTTAAGGATGGCGTGTTCACTATAGGCTGCGCTGCTGTCAATTAAAGACCAGGGGCCGGTTGCATAAACCGCTAAGACTAGTCTTACAAGTTAGACATACATTTTTTTTCTTTTAGTTACATAAAAACATAGACTGGCCTAATTTGATACGAAAAGTAAGACTGAATGCCACTTGCCTAACTGCTGGTGGCTCATACTAGATCTTAAGACACTGTCTTAACATAATGGCTTAGTTTATGCAACTGGTCCCTGCACGCATCTAATATACACACACCGATTCTACTTAAGTTTAGACATAACCGACTGTGTTTATGTTAACCTTGTGTGTATTTGACAGTATTAGCGCAGTAAGACGACTACTTAGTCCAGTAATCGCGTGTTTGACAGGCGTTTAGTGCGCGCGCTCGGAAAAGTGCATGTTAAAACCGCGCATACGCCGGCAAGGCTTTAAAACGTTCATTAATAATGAGCTTTGGTGATTGTGAATATCTAGTGTTCTGTGAGTATAACTCCACCACTAACCTGTGATGTGAATGTATGTCGTGTTGTTCAGTATTGGGATGGAGGCAAATGATAGAATGTGTAGAAAAATAACTAATTAAATGCAAAACCGAAAAACCGCAATTCACAAGCGCGTATTGAACCGTGAATCCCGTACCGAACGGTTCAATATTATATTGAGAATTGTGGCATCACTACCATCTATCATCCCTCTATATCTATCATCCATCCATCCCTCTATATCTATCATCCATCCATCCCTCTATATCTACCCATCTATATCTATCTATCCATCCATCTGTCCATCTATCTATCATCCCTCTATATCTATCATCCATCCATCCCTCTATATCTATCATCCCTCTATATCTATCATCCCTCTATATCTATCATCCCTCTATATCTATCATCCATCCATCCCTCTATATCTATCATCCCTCTATATCTATCATCCATCCATCCCTCTATATCTATCATCCCTCTATATCTATCATCCATCCATCCATCCCTCTATATCTATCATCCCTCTATATCTATCATCCATCCATCCATCCCTCTATATCTATCATCCCTCTATATCTATCATCCATCCATCCATCCCTCTATATCTATCATCCATCCATCCCTCTATATCTATCATCCATCTATCATCCCTCTATATCTATCATCCATCCATCCCTCTATATCTATCATCCATCTATCATCCCTCTATATCTATCATCCATCTATCATCCCTCTATATCTATCATCCATCCATCCCTCTATATCTATCATCCATCTATCATCCCTCTATATCTATCATCCATCCATCCCTCTATATCTATCATCCATCTATCATCCCTCTATATCTATCATCCATCCATCCCTCTATATCTATCATCCATCCATCCCTCTATATCTACCCATCTATATCTATCTATCCATCCATCTGTCCATCTATCTATCCATCCATCTATCATCTATCATCCATCATCCATCTATATCTATCATCCCTCTATATCTATCATCCATCCATCCCTCTATATCTACCCATCTATATCTATCTATCCATCCATCTGTCCATCTATCTATCCATCCATCTATCATCCATCATCCATCTATATCTATCATCCCTCTATATCTATCATCCATCCATCCCTCTATATCTACCCATCTATATCTATCTATCCATCCATCTGTCCATCTATCTATCCATCCATCTATCATCCATCATCCCTCTATATCTATCATCCCTCTATATCTATCATCCATCTATCATCCCTCTATATCTATCATCCATCCATCCCTCTATATCTATCATCCCTCTATATCTATCATCCATCTATCATCCCTCTATATCTATCATCCATCCATCCCTCTATATCTATCATCCCTCTATATCTATCATCCATCTATCATCCCTCTATATCTATCATCCATCCATCCCTCTATATCTATCATCCCTCTATATCTATCATCCATCTATCATCCCTCTATAT